>NC_090256.1:80894652-80899652 GCF_037325665.1 Littorina saxatilis | reverse complement strand
AAACGGCCATACACGAAAAGAAAAAAAACACTTGTGCAAAAACAAGAGTGAACGTGGGAGTTTCAGCCCATGAATGAAGAAGAAGAAGAAGAAGAAGAAGAAGAAGAAGAAGAAGAAGAAGAAGAAGAAGAAGAAGAAGAAGAAGAAGAAGAAAAGATTTAAAAGATTTTGAAGAAAGGGAAGAGTTTAAAATGCAGAGACACGAACATTTGAAGAACAAATGGAAGAACAAGGAGGAGGAAAGGGGGGGGGGGGGGGGGGGGGGGGGCGACTGCGTGACTAATACAGTTTAACGTCCTCTTAGGTCCAATTGGTTAATATTAGAACATGTGTGACATCGTGTTTACTCCAATAACGTTTTACCTGCGATTCGCTAATACTGGTTGTCTAATAATTATTTAGCAGTAGTATTTTGCTTGTAGTACCTGTAATATTAATAGCAGAGAGATGTCAGTTCTGGCATGAAAAGAAAGAAGACTATTTTCTCTACTCACACAATCAAATAATAATTTATATTGTATCTCGTCTTCCCTAATCACAGTTTGACAATGACCGTATGAGACATCGGGGCACCAAAAATCGTGTGCGAAATTCAGTGTCACACCAACTGAAGCAAGGACAGCTTCGCGTGATATTTTCTTCGGATTAATGATTATGTTTTGTTGGTTCCGGTGGTCGAGTAATTTAAAAACCAACAATTGCAGAGAATGTAATTTTTGTTTGTACCATTACATCCACACATATTTTTAACTGGGCTTGTCCCGTGAAATGTGGCGACATGTTAGTGTTCTGGTCACCAGTAAGAAGCAAATTATATCAGAATCCCTGGCAAAATGTAAACATAACAAATTTGTTTTAAGTCCTGATACACAGGCCTTTCTCATAACATAAATTGTGTATAAAACTAACCTGGATTCCCTGTATAAGCATACTTTGTAGCGTGTTAACCCCTCATGTCCCAAATAGTCACTACAACTGGGGACACACAAAAAAAGCTAATAAGCATAGCATATACATGTATATAGCTGTGGTGCAATGCGCTGTGGCGGGGTGGTAAGACGTCGGCCTCTTAATCGGAAGGTCGAATGTTCGAATCCTGCCGCGGCCGCCTGGTGGCTTAAGTGTAGAGATTTTTCCGATCTCCTAGGTCAACTTATGTGCAGACCTGCTAGTGGCTTATCCCCCTTCGTGTGTACACGCAAGCACAAGACCAAGTGCGCACGGAAAAGATCCTGTAATCCATGTCAGAGTTCGGTGAGTTATAGAAACACAAAAATACCCAGCACGCTTCCTCCGAAAGCGGCGTATGGCTGCCTTAATGGCGAGGTAAAAACGGCCATACGAGTGTACGTGGGAGTTTCAGCCCACGAACGCAGAAGAAGAAGAAGAAGCTGTGGTGCAATAAGCCAAAATAGACCAGAACACTAAAATGTCGCCACATTTCACGGGAAAAACCCAGTTGAAAATATGAATTCCTACGTGTTTTAAGAATGTTTGTCGAAAGACGGTCTTTAATTAAGACCGAAGTCCACTTCGCAAAGTCTTTTGTTATGGACAACTCATGGCTAAAGCTTCGTGGGGACAGCTTCAAAGTCTTTTGTTATGGACAACTCATGGCTAAAGCTTCGTGGGGACAGCTTCAAAGTCTTTTGTTATGGACAACTCATGGCTAAAGCTTCGTGGGGACAGCTTCAAAGTCTTTTGTTATGGACAACTCATGGCTAAAGCTTCGTGGGGACAGCTTCAAAGTCTTTTGTTATGGACAACTCATGGCTAAAGCTTCGTGGGGACAGCTTCAAAGTCTTTTGTTATGGACAACTCATGGCTAAAGCTTCGTGGGGACAGCTTCAAAGTCTTTTGTTATGGACAACTCATGGCTAAAGCTTCGTGGGGACAGCTTCAAAGTCTTTTGTTATGGACAACTCATGGCTAAAGCTTCGTGGGGACAGCTTCAAAGTCTTTTTTATGGACAACTCATGGCTAAAGCTTCGTGGGGACAGCTTCAAAGTCTTTTTTATGGACAACTCATGGCTAAAGCTTCGTGGGGACAGCTTCAAAGTCTTTTTGATGGACAACTCATGGCTAAAGCTTCGTGGGGACAGCTTCAAAGTCTTTTGTTATGGACAACTCATGGCTAAAGCTTCGTGGGGACAGCTTCAAAGTCTTTTGTTATGGACAACTCATGGCTAAAGCTTCGTGGGGACAGCTTCAAAGTCTTTTTTATGGACAACTCATGGCTAAAGCTTCGTGGGGACAGCTTCAAAGTCTTTTCTATGGACAACTCATGGCTAAAGCTTCGTGGGGACAGCTTCAAAGTCTTTTGTTATGGACAACTCATGGCTAAAGCTTCGTGGGGACAGCTTCAAAGTCTTTTTTTATGGACAACTCATGGCTAAAGCTTCGTGGGGACAGCTTCAAAGTCTTTTGTTATGGACAACTCATGGCTAAAGCTTCGTGGGGACAGCTTCAAAGTCTTTTGTTATGGACAACTCATGGCTAAAGCTTCGTGGGGACAGCTTCAAAGTCTTTTTTATGGACAACTCATGGCTAAAGCTTCGTGGGGACAGCTTCAAAGTCTTTTGTTATGGACAACTCATGGCTAAAGCTTCGTGGGGACAGCTTCAAAGTCTTTTGTTATGGACAACTCATGGCTAAAGCTTCGTGGGGACAGCTTCAAGAAGTATACTTTGCCAAGTCGATTTTGCGCAGTTAAGAACAGGCTTAACGTGCTGTGTTTAGATTTTAAAAGTTAGGTCTAGCGCCATATCGAGGCTTCAAACCGAGACCTACACGTTCACGCAAAATAAATTCTTTGAAAAATACTCGCTCTCCATGGAGAGGGTGCTCCCTAGCGGTAAGCGTTCAAACGAAAGGGTGTTTGTACTGTATGAAAAAGCCTGGTGGTATCTGTGATCGGAATCTGATTGTCTACGGGAGGCGGAGTGGTCCTTTGAAACGGGCAGGATGATAATTATGAACACCGTCAGATGAGCTTCACATTAGTGTTAATTAAGCGGCATGGGCAAGTACTGGTCCCTTAGCTTTTGTTGTTTTGTTGTTGAAGCCTCTCGCAAAGTAAGCTAAGTACCTCAATACACACAGTATAACATTAACCAGTCGTTGCCTCTCTGATCACCTGTGAACAAGAACCCGGGCCGCCGCTGTAGAAGTTCACTGGGGTCTAACAACACTCATTCACGGAAATCTGAGTTATAATGCATCCCAACACCAACCCCCCTACCCCGTCTCATCGTTATAGACTCGCATGGATGAATTCGGAGGCAAAATGGAGGGTCCAATTCGAGTATGTCGTTGTGTCTTTTGTCGAGTGTTTGACGGGCTCGCATGAGTGAACTTTGGGTCAAAAGAAAGCGTGTGTGTGTGCCTTTTTTATCCGGCGTTTAACTTTGTTGTCAACAAACACCCCTGCCGCGACAGTAGCCTGTTGTGCTTTGTGAATGAAAGAAAGCCTGAGTTAAAGGCACGTACAGTCACTTCCATGAAAACACGGATCACCATCTCAGATCTGGCAAGACTTTTACACGCAATGAGAGCATGCCTCGACTTGAAGACATGCTAATAATCAACACCCTGAGTGCTCAGTTCCTGTGCAGAGTGAGCATTTTTATTATCTAGTAGTTTATAACAACAAAGCCACTGGTATCCGTTTAACAATTTGTTCATTACATTTTTTAAATTTTTTTTTAAAGTTCATTAAATAAAATCCAACTCATCACATAGAACACACAGGGTGTTGATTTTTGGTATGTGTCCAAGTCGAGAGGTGACAAGTCCAACACAAAAGCCTGACAAGATCTCAAATGGTGAGTCGAATTGTTTACCTAGGAAGGACAAAGCCTTTAAGATGTCGCTGTGTTCTGTGTGGCTGAGGTCACAGTCACCCGAACTCGGTCTCCGCAGGTAAAAGTTAAACTGACATGTTAACAATAAAAGGGATCCACTTGGCACTTCGCCCCATTTTCCTTTCGCCCAAGAAAACTGCCCTTCTGCCCTAGAAAAATGCCCTTTCGCCCCAGAAAAACATCCTTTTCGCCCGAGAAAAATAGCCTTTTTGACACAGAAAACAGCCCTTTCGACCCAGGAAACAGCCTCCGTGTTGTCTTTACCCCTTATCCAGTCTAATGAGAAGTGTGCGTGGTTTGAGATATCAAAAGTATTTAAATAACAAGTCGCGTAAGGCGAAATTACTACATTTAGTCAAGCTGTGGAACTCACAGAATGAAACTGAACGCACTGCATTTTTTCACATTGACCGTAGTCCGCCGCTTGTGCATAACGGAGTGAAACTGACGAGCCTGTTCAGCGCGGTAGTGGTTTCGCTGTGCTGCATAGCACGCTTTTCTGTACCTCTCTTCGTTTTAACTTTCTGAGCGTGTTTTTAATCCAAACATATCATATCTATATGTTTTTGGAATCAGGAGCCGACAAGGAATAAGAGGAAATTGTTTTTAAATCGATTTCGGAAATTTTATTTTGATCATAATTTTTATATTTTTAATTTTCAGAGCTTGTTTTTAATCCAAATATAACATATTTATATGTTTTTGGAATCAGGAAATAATGTAGAATAAGATGAACGTAAATTTGGATCGTTGTATATTTAAAAAAAAATGTATTACTATTTTCAGATTTTTAATGACCAAAGTCATTCATTAATTTTTAAGCCACCAAGCTGAAATGCAATACCAAAGTCCGGCCTTTGTCGAAGATTGCTTTACAAAAATTTCAATCAATTTGATTGAAAAATGAGGGTGTGACAGTGCCGCCTCAACTTTTACAAAAAGCCGGATATGACGTCATCGAAAGTATTTATCGAAAAAAAGAAAACAATGTCCGGGGATATCATTCCCAGGAACTCTCATGTCAAATTTCATAAAGATCGGCCCAGTAGTTTGGTCTGAATCGCTCTACACACACACACACACACGTACACAGACAGACAGACAGACAGACAGACAGGCACACGCACGCACACACAC
>NC_090256.1:80840901-80894452 GCF_037325665.1 Littorina saxatilis | reverse complement strand
CTTCGTGGGGACAGCTTCAAAGTCTTTTTTATGGACAACTCATGGCTAAAGCTTCGTGGGGACAGCTTCAAAGTCTTTTTTATGGACAACTCATGGCTAAAGCTTCGTGGGGACAGCTTCAAAGTCTTTTGTTATGGACAACTCATGGCTAAAGCTTCGTGGGGACAGCTTCAAAGTCTTTTGTTATGGACAACTCATGGCTAAAGCTTCGTGGGGACAGCTTCAAAGTCTTTTTTATGGACAACTCATGGCTAAAGCTTCGTGGGGACAGCTTCAAAGTCTTTTTTATGGACATCTCATGGCTAAAGCTTCGTGGGGACAGCTTCAAAGTCTTTTTTATGGACAACTCATGGCTAAAGCTTCGTGGGGACAGCTTCAAAGTCTTTTTTATGGACAACTCATGGCTAAAGCTTCGTGGGGACAGCTTCAAAGTCTTTTGTTATGGACAACTCATGGCTAAAGCTTCGTGGGGACAGCTTCAAAGTCTTTTGTTATGGACAACTCATGGCTAAAGCTTCGTGGGGACAGCTTCAAAGTCTTTTTTTATGGACAACTCATGGCTAAAGCTTCGTGGGGACAGCTTCAAAGTCTTTTGTTATGGACAACTCATGGCTAAAGCTTCGTGGGGACAGCTTCAAAGTCTTTTTTATGGACATCTCATGGCTAAAGCTTCGTGGGGACAGCTTCAAGAAGTATACTTTACGAAGTCGATTTTGCGCAGTTAAGAACAGGCTTAACGTGCTGTGTTTAGATTTTAAAAGTTAGGTCTAGCGCCATATCGAGGCTTCAAACCGAGACCTACACGTTCACGCAAAAAAAGATTCTTTGAAAAATACTCGCTCTCTATGGAGAGGGTGCTCCCTAGCGGTAAGCGTTCAAACGAAAGGGTGTTTGTACTGTATGAAAAAGCCTGGTGGTATCTGTGATCGGAATCTGATTGTCTACGGGAGGCGGAGTTGTCCTTTGAAGCGGGCAGGATGATAATTATGAACACCGTCAGATGAGCTTCACATTAGTCTTGATTAAGCGGCACGGGCAAGTACTGGTCCCTTAGCTTTTGTTGTTGAAGCCTCTCGCAAAGTAAGCTAAGTACCTCAATACACACAGTATAACACTAACCAGTCGTTGCCTCTCTGATCACCTGTGAACAAGAACCCGGGCCGCCGCTGTAGAAGTTCACTGGGGTCTAACGACACTCATTCACGGAAATCTGAGTTATATATAATGCATCCCAACCCCAACCCCCCTACCCCGTCTCATCGTTATAGACTCGCATGGATGAATTCGGAGGCAAAATGGAGGGTCCAATTCGAGTATGTCGTTGTGTCTTTTGTCGAGTGTTTGACGGGCTCGCATGAGTGAACTTTGGGTCAAAAGAAAGCGTGTCAGTCTGTGTGCCTTTTTTTTTATCCGGCGTTTAACTTTGTTTTCAACAAACACCCCTGCCGCGACAGTAGCCTGTTGTGCTTTGTGAATGAAAGAAAGCCTGAGTTAAAGGCACGTACAGTCACTTCCATGAAAACACGGATCACCATCTCAGATCTGGCAAGACTTTTACACGCAATGAGAGCATGCCTCGACTTGAAGACATGCTAATAATCAACACCCTGAGTGCTCAGTTCCTGTGCAGAGTGAGCATTTTTATTATCTAGTAGTTTATAACAACAAAGCCACTGGTATCCGTTTAACAATTTGTTCATTAATTTTTTTTTTAAAGTTCATTAAATAAAATCCAACTCATCACATAGAACACACAGGGTGTTGATTTTTGGTACGTGTCCAAGTCGAGGGGTGGCTAGTCCAATACAGAAGCCTGACAAGATCTGAAATGGTGAGTCGAATTGTTTACCTGGGAAGGACAAAGTCTTTAAGATGTCGCTGTGTTCTGTGTGGCTGAGGTCACAGTCACCCGAACTCGGTCTCCGCAGGTAAAAGTTAAACTGACATGTTAACAATAAAAGGGATCCACTTGGCACTTCGCCCCATTTTCCTTTCACCCAAGAAAAACTGCCCTTCTGCCCTAGAAAAATGCCCTTTCGCCCCAGAAAAACATCCTTTTCGCCCGAGAAAAATAGCCTTTTTGACCCGGGACACAACCTCCGTGTTGTCTTTACCCCTTATCCAGTCTAATGAGAAGTGTGCGTGGTTTGAGATATCAAAAGTATTTAAATAACAAGTCGCGTAAGGCGAAATTACTACATTTAGTCAAGCTGTGGAACTCACAGAATGAAACTGAACGCACTGCATTTTTTCAGATTGACCGTAGTCCGCCGCTTGTGCATAAAGGAGTGAAACTGACGAGCCTGTTCAGCGCGGTAGTGGTTTCGCTGTGCTGCATAGCGCGCTTTTCTGTACCTCTCTTCGTTTTAACTTTCTGAGCGTGTTTTTAATCCAAACATATCATATCTATATGTTTTTGGAATCAGGAACCGACAAGGAATAAGAGGAAATTGTTTTTAAATCGATTTCGGAAATTTTATTTTGATCATAATTTTTATATTTTTAATTTTCAGAGCTTGTTTTTAATCCAAATATAACATATTTATATGTTTTTGGAATCAGGAAATAATGTAGAATAAGATGAACGTAAATTTGGATCGTTGTATATTTAAAAAAAAATGTATTACTATTTTCAGATTTTTAATGACCAAAGTCATTCATTAATTTTTAAGCCACCAAGCTGAAATGCAATACCAAAGTCCGGCCTTTGTCGAAGATTGCTTTACAAAAATTTCAATCAATTTGATTGAAAAATGAGGGTGTGACAGTGCCGCCTCAACTTTTACAAAAAGCCGGATATGACGTCATCGAAAGTATTTATCGAAAAAAAGAAAACAATGTCCGGGGATATCATTCCCAGGAACTCTCATGTCAAATTTCACAAAGATCGGCCCAGTAGTTTGGTCTGAATCGCTCTACACACACACACACACACGTACACAGACAGACAGACAGACAGACAGGCACACGCACACACACACACACACACACACACACACACACACACACACACACACACACACACATACACCACGACCCTCGTCTCGATTCCCCCTCTATGTTAAAACATTTAGTCAAAACTTGGCTAAATGTAACAAGTCGCGTAAGGCGAAAATACAACATTTAGTCAAGTAGCTGTCGAACTCACAGAATGAAACTGAACGCAATGCCATTTTTCAGCAAGACCGTATACTCGTAGCATCGTCAGTCCACCGCTCATGGCAAAGGCAGTGAAATTGACAAGAAGAGCGGGGTAGTAGTTGCGCTAAGAAGGATAGCACGCTTTTCTGTACCTCTCTTTGTTTTAACTTTCTGAGCGTGTTTTTAATCCAAACATATCATATCTATATGTTTTTGGAATCAGGAACCGACAAGGAATAAGATGAAAGTGTTTTTAAATTGATTTGGAAAATTTAATTTTGATAATAATTTTTATATATTTAATTTTCAGAGCTTGTTTTTAATCCAAATATAACATATTTATATGTTTCTGGAATCAGAAAATGATGGAGAATAAGATGAACGTAAATTTGGATCGTTTTATAAATTTTTATTTTTTTTTTACAATTTTCAGATTTTTAATGACCAAAGTCATTAATTAATTTTTAAGCCACCAAGCTGAAATGCAATACCGAAGTCCGGGCTTCGTCGAAGATTACTTGACCAAAATTTCAACCAATTTGGTTGAAAAATGAGAGCGTGACAGTGCCGCCTCAACTTTCACGAAAAGCCGGATATGACGTCATAAAAGACATTTATTAAAAAAAAAAATGAAGAAAACGTCTGGGGATTTCATACCCAGGAACTCTCATGTCAAATTTCATAAAGATCGGTCCAGTAGTTTAGTCTGAATCGCTCTACACACACACACAGACAGACACACACACACACACACGCACGCACGCACGCACATACACCACGACCCTCGTCTCGATTCCCCCTCTACGTTAAAACATTTAGTCAAAACTTGACTAAATGTAAAAACGCGAGAGGAAAACGGGAGGGGGGGGGGGGGGGGAGGGATAGTGAGGCGTTGTTGTGAGAGAGGAACAACAATAAACCTCCGTCGTACCCCCTTTTTAAGGACAATCAGGTGTTCACGTTATCACGGACCCTTAAATAGATATCAACAAAAGGTTTGCCTATCATTTTCAGATTAGAGACACCCCTGCTGAGCGAAAGAGATAAAACTTACATCCGGGGCTGTGCACGTGTTTTTCGCGATACAACGACCGGCGGTGTCCGGGTGCCATCCTGAATTCACCGCTAACCATAACCATTTCTTCTCCACTAACAGGCGGAAAAGGCAATGGGCTGGAAAAAGGGCGGCCGGACAATCGTGTCTGGTTGATCAAAGGGACGCAACTGCATACGCGCACATTCATTATCACGGCGGAGTTGTCGTCCTTCGAGGTTGGATTTGGCTCGATTGTCCACTAAGTATAATGATGAGATAGCCTTTGTTAAAATTAATGTGGCTGCAGCGTTGAATGTTGAATGTTTCGGGAGGGTAAATGGGAGAGAGACTAAAATCATGAAGTCTGTAATGGTTCTAAACCAGAAGGGTGGCCACAAGAGTTTTAGAGAATGTTACTTGCATTATTGCAATACAATTTTCCGCTCTTGCAACATCAACCTTTATCGTGTTTATGTGTGTAGTACTACATTGTGTGTGTGTGTGGTTTAGTTGTTGTTGTAGCCGTTTACAATTCGCAATCGCGCCTCCGGCCATGGATAATAATATATTGATATTGCAACTGTAATTTTTATTGCTAAACCCGCAAAACACGTTCTTCCCACGATTTTTCCTTACTTTCTTTCTTTATTTGGTGTTTAACGTCGTTTTCAACCACGAAGGTTATATCGCGACGGGGAAAGGGGGGAGATGGGATAGAGCCACTTGTTAATTGTTTCTTGTTCACAAAAGCACTAATCAAAACTTTGCTCCAGAGGCTTGCAACGTAGTACAATATATTACCTTACTGGGAGAATGCAAGTTTCCAGTACAAAGGACTTAACATTTCTTACATACTGCTTGACTAAAATCTTTACAAAAATTGACTATATTCTATACAAGAGACACTTAACAAGGGTAAAAGGAGAAACAGAATCCGTTAGTCGCCTCTTACGACATGCTGGGGAGCATCGGGTAAATTCTTCCCCCTAACACGCGGTTTTCTTTTTCCTTACTGATGAAATGCACAGTTTGAGAGCAAAAGTACCACTCAGACTGTCTCTCTCAAAGATGCCAGCACACAGACAGACAGACAGAAACACAGACGGACACACACACACATACATCGCCACACACACACACCCAAACCGTCATACACACACACACACACACACACACACACACACACACCGTCACACACACACACACACACACACACACACACTGTGACACACAGTACACACACGCACACACACACACATCGTCACACACACACACACACACGCACACACACACACACACACACACACACACACACACACAATTAGTGTTCTGGCTAATTACCCGCAATATTTTGAAATGCAGAGGCCAAACTTTAACACGAATAGATACCACACACGTTTTATAAGTCTTTCAATAAAACAAACTGTATAATGTAACAAAACAGAAAATAAAAATAACATCCGTTTCAACAATGTCATACATTTTATGCTTTTCTTTGGTCAAAGTCAATTTTAAGGGGCTTATTGTCCGTCAGGTCTTAATTGCCTATATTGGACATGAATTGGTTTATACGATTCGAGTTTTTACGCCCTCACGGCTTTTGATGTATGCGTGTTTAGGTGGTATCAGCCTTCTGCACTTATGGTAGAATGACCAAGATCTTTAACGTGCCATTGTGGTGACACGGGGGTGGGAGATGGATACCGTCTCTGGGTCTGCACATAAAGTTGACCCGTGTCCGTCCCGGCCCGGATTCGAACCAGCGACCTTTCGATCACAAGTCCAGTGCTCTACCACCTGAGCTACCCGGTTTTAAATTCGCTCCTTTTTCAGCGTTTTTCTGGGAAGAGGTTTCTCGGGTGTTTTCCCGGCAGAACAAGTGCTATACAATGTTATTGTCACGCGATGTGTGCACAACAGTGTCAAGTCTTTTCCATAACAACAACAACATAAAAAGGTTTAATCCAATACCACGCGTACGAATTGGTTCTCTGTGATAAAAACCATACGCAATTAGTTTTGGGGTCATAAGAAGGACATTAAAAATAACAACGAATGGAACATTGTGATAGATATTGATGATTTCCTTTTTTTCTTCTTTATTTAAAAAAAAATGTATTTCGCTTTGTTCAGAATTCATCGACACACAGTAACGCATCAAACAAACAAATGTGGAAACAGGCATCATGTTCTGTAATGCATGCGACAGGCTTCCATGCGCTGTTTGCAACACCGTATCAAGTCCACGCCTTGACAAATAGCATACACAGTTTCAATACAATACCACATGTATGAATTGGTTCTCCATGGAACAAAAAAAATGCAATGATTCTTTGTCAAGTTTATTGCAGAAAGAAGGTGGAAATAACAGCTGCTCCATACATTATAATTATGCTGATCATTGAAAAAAAAAATTTCCTTTTTTGTGTGTGAATTAATAACCACACAGAAACGTTAGGAACAGGTTACACTTGGTCTCCACGCGCTGTGTGTCTGCCTGGGCAAACACCCATTGTACGTCAGCTGTTAACGCGGGCCTTAATTCAGGCCCAAGTCGACTTCGCGAAGTCTTTCTACCGAAAATGCAATGCCATAGCTTCGTGAAGTGAACTTCGCGAGGTCGACTTTGCCCAATTTATTCGAGGCTTTAGTTTTGAGATCGTCCAACCTGGAACAATAATTTGGCTTGATCGTTTGTTTGTATATGTGTTAGTTGGCTGGACTACCTGTGTGCTTATATTTGTTTTGTTTTTGCTATGTCAGAAAGAAAGAAAAAAATAATTCTAGAATGAAAACGAAAGCGCAAATTAATCGTACGACACGACAACAACTGTTTAGTTACAAAGTCAACATATTCAAATGCTTGTGTTATGTGAACATGCATTTGCTTACACAAATCTTTTCCCTACTTGCCGTAACATTTTGTTCTCATCATGTCCGTCGTTATACTGCCTTCTTAAAAACTATACGACACCGATGCTTGCACAGTCCGGCAGTGACTTTACATTTAACGTTTCCACTTCTGTCTTGACTTGATCACCGAGATCAGCCTGACTCTCGCACACCTCCTTCTTGTCATTTCCTCCGAGACAAACTGAGATGACACACATTTTACTGAGGTACCTGCGATGTGAGGCCCCTCCAACGAGAGGACACCTCCCAAGAAAGAACACTTTCTGTATCCCCTTTGCCTATTAACTTCACCAAGTCATACCTGTCATGACAGTCGGACCGCAATAGACCCTATCGGCATCAGTTCCAAGCTCTCGCAAACTTGAAAGCATAGCACAGCATGTGGTGTAGCTATCTCGTGCGGGCTGCAAAAGCAGAGGTTCGAAGTTCTCGCGACGTTCAAAGCATAGCAAAGAGCGTGTCTCGCGGATATCTCGCGAGAGCAGCTCAGATACCGAACAGGTCTAAAATGGGTCATTTTTGGACGTTCCCGAAGGTGTCCTGTCATCGTAGGTTGCACTGTACGTGAGGTTATTAATCAGACAGTGCCGCGTTTTCTGAATCGTTTTGGTTTTGACGGTACACGAACTTAGGACCGAAGAGTCAAGCGGTGAGTCTTGGTTTTCGTTGGTAACGTGGTGTTGCCTCCTTTGAAACTCACGCCTACACGTCATCAGCACTGTGACGTAATCTGTGGGACTCTGTCCGTGACGTCCCATCCGTGGGAGGGGAGAGAACTGAGTGTGACCCATCCTGCTGCAGACACTGAGTGTAAGACGGAGGCGGCTGGTCGTGGTGCTCCGCTGGTGTATGTCCGGTGTTGATGTCGTCGTTGTGGGTGAGAGTGTAGGGAGGAGGAGAGGGGAGAAGAGTGGAGGAAGTGTAGATCAAAGGACCGACGTGGCACTGATGACTCGTGCTGGCGTTGTCGTATAAAGGAAGATGTAGCAAGTCTGAAACAAGAGGCGTTTATATCAGTGGAGACTTGACCCCAAACAGATAGGCTGCTAACGTTCCAAATTAAAGAATAAAAATACCAACAAGAATTGTTATTTTTTGGAAAACTTTATTCATTAGGAAAACAAAGCATTAGCTGGGTAAGAATAAAGTAAAAGAAGATATAAGTCGACATGTCAAGCGACGAGACGAGAACAGAGGAAAGACGAGAAGATGTCAAACGAGACGAGAAATAAACAGAACAGACGAGACGAAATGCAAAAAGACGAGATCTCGGAGGACGAGAAAAAAAATTAAGAAAAGAAGAACGAATAGACGAGACGAGGCAGACAAAAGACGAGAAAGAAAAGACGAGAAAAAAACGAAGCGAGACAAGATTTTGTTTCGTTTTTTATATTTAGTCAAGTTTTGACTAAATATTTTAACATCGAGGGGGAATCGAAACGAGGGTCGTGGTGTATGTGCGTGTGTCTGTGTGTGTGTCTGTGTGTGTGTGTGTGTAGAGCGATTCAGACTAAACTACTGGACCGATCTTTATGAAATTTGACATGAGAGTTCCTGGGTATGAAATCCCCGAACGTTTTTTTCATTTTTTTGATAAATGTCTTTGATGACGTCATATCCGGCTTTTCGTGAAAGTTGAGGCGGCACTGTCACGCCCTCATTTTTCAACCAAATTGGTTGAAATTTTGGTCAAGTAATCTTCGACAAAGCCCGGGGTTCGGTATTGCATTTCAGCTTGGTGGCTTAAAAATTAATTAATGACTTTGGTCATTAAAAATCTGAAAATTGTAAAAAAAAAAAAAAATTTATAAAACGATCCAAATTTACGTTTATCTTATTCTCCATCATTTGCTGATTCCAAAAACATATAAATATGTTATATTCGGATTAAAAACAAGCTCTGAAAATTAAATATATAAAAATTATTATCAAAATTAAATTGTCCAAATCAATTTAAAAACACTTTCATCTTATTCCTTGTCGGTTCCTGATTCCAAAAACATATAGATATGATATGTTTGGATTAAAAACACGCTCAGAAAGTTAAAACAAAGAGAGGTACAGAAAAGCGTGCTATCCTTCTTAGCGCAACTACTACCCCGCTCTTCTTGTCAATTTCACTGCCTTTGCCATGAGCGGTGGACTGACGATGCTACGAGTAAAATGGCATTGCGTTTCATTCTGTGAGTTCGACAGCTACTTGACTAAATATTGTATTTTCGCCTTACGCGACTTGTTTTTATTTTCATTACTTCATTGTCCTATCAAACCCAGTGGAAAGCTAGCGGCAACAGAGTCGCACTACCCACGTGTGTGCGTGTTAAAGTGTAATCAGCCATATGCACGTCTGGCAGAATGGCAGAGGTCTTTTACTAGCCACAACAGTGACTTTGGGGTGGGACGTGGTACCATCTCTGTATCCAGAGCTCTATTAACTGAGCTACCCCCCCCCCCCCCACATCAATAATGAAAGAGAAATGATAAGATGAGATGCCACATAAAAGAACAGAAGAGATGAGATCAGATGTGAAGCATATACTCGAGACGAGATAAAACGACAAATAACGAGAAGAGATGAGACGAGATGAGACGAGATGAGACGAGCAAGACGAGAAATAACAAGTCGCGTAAGGCGAAAATACAATATTTAGTCAAGTAGCTGTCGAACTCACAGAATGAAACTGAACGCAATGCAACGCAGCAAGACCGTATACTCGTAGTCCACCGCTCACGGCATAGGCAGTGAAATTGACAAGAAGAGCGGGGTAGTGGTTACGCTATGCTGCATAGCACGCTTTTCTGTACCTCTCTTCGTTTTAACTTTCTGAGCGTGTTTTTAATCCAAACATATCATATCTATATGTTTTTGGAATCAGGAACCGACAAGGAATAAGATGAATGTGTTTTTAAATTGATTTCGACAATTGAATTTTGATAATAATTTTTATATATTTAATTTTCAGAGCTTGTTTTTAATCCAAATATAACATATTTATATGTTTTTGGAATCAGAAAATGATGGAGAATAAGATGCACGTAAATTTGGATCGTTTTATAAATTTTTATTTTTTTTTACAATTTTCAGATTTTTAATGACCAAAGTCATTAATTAATTTTTAAGCCACCAAGCTGAAATGCAATACCAAAGTCCGGGCTTCGTCGAAGATTACTTGACCAAAATTTCAACCAATTTGGTTGAAAAATTAGGGCGTGACAGTGCCGCCTCAACTTTCACGAAAAGCCGGTTATGACGTCATCAAAGACATTTATCAAAAAAATGAAAAAAACGTTCGGGGATTTCATACCCAGGAACTCTCATGTCAAATTTCATAAAGATCGGTCCAGTAGTTTAGTCTGAATCGCTCTACACACACACACACACACACACAGACACACACACGCACATACACCACGACCCTCGTCTCGATTCCCCCCTCTACGTTAAAATATTTAGTCAAAACTTGACTAAATATAAAAAGATGAGAATATGAATGACAAGCGGGGAAAATCAATGCATTTTTGTGAAGAAATAAAATTTTCTTCAATGTACAATACAATACAATACAACTATGATACAATACAATACAATACAATACAGCAGAGCACAACACAACACAATACAAAGCAATGATGTATAAACAAAATATAAAAAAACTACAATATAAAACACTGCACTACTATACTCGTACATTACATAGGTTTGTTGTTATTTAAAATACGAACAATTGTTGAAGGCAACCGACAGGAACGCAACAGATGTTAATTACACGAGGCCATTTATTCCTATCCGATTATGTACGGCATTGAATACACGAATTTGAAAAACAACAGGAAGGCAAAAGACACTAAAACAACGGGAAAGCGATCAGAGTGCTCGCATGGTGAAAAATGTAAGACCGTGAGCAAAAGCCAATATCTGCTATCATGTACAAATGCGATGCGATGCTTAAACGCAAACTTAGAGAGATATGTATTGTCCGGCTTTTCTATGTGACCTTTGCTGTAGACGAGTTTCAGAAGCCCGTTTAAACAGGAATGATAATCCAGTAAATATTCAGAAATTTGTGACATTCTCAAAAGAGCCCATGGATGTTACAGTTACGTGCACATTAATTTTCAGACTTACGGGACGAATAACCGATCTTATTCCCCCCTCTGCTTCTTTACCTCTGTAAACTTGTAGAGCTAGTTATTTTTCGATAATGACCCAGCAACCAAACAAATAACGAGCCAGCAACAGCCTGAATCCTCGATAGTGCAATGGGTTGAGAAGCTGTTCTGTTTTGGTACTACTTTTGCGACTGAAAAGTTCCGAACGCTCTATACGTACGAAATATACATCTCTGGAGCAAACAATACACACATACCGCATTTAAATTAACAACTACAGGCCTGAACACATGAATCTCCATATAAAATCCGTGAGTTAGGTTGTTTTCTGAATCTAGATCTGCCGTGCACACACCGTTCATCACAAGCAAATTCCCAAGGCAAGTAACTCATACTCTTGCCGACAAGAGTAGTTCCCCTTCTTTTAACGCAGTTTCTTCGACAACACTGATTGCAATCCGACGGTCAGTTTTCAACAATATTTCATTTTATAAACAGATCACACGCAACCAAATGCACACATCTCATCAATTTAAACAACATAAAGCGGTTTATACACTATTTTCCCCAGAAAACTGAACTTCATACAGTAATTAACGTTGGAACACGGGTGCAAAAGTTCGTCTGCTAGTCCCATTTGACGAAAGAACATTATCCTAAACTATACTAAAACATAAACAGAACACACAATATCTGCCTTTACCGCCACAGCAGAATAACAGCATATCTGTGTACTTGATTTTAGTCTAAAACAGGGAAACTGACAAGAAGTGTTAACAGAATGGAATGATTTGCACGGAACTATACAACCGCGCATTAATCGATCGCCTGCGCAGGTTGACTGGTTGAGTGATTCGGATTCGATCAAACTTTCGCACAAAAACTCCTGTTTTCTTTGAATAACTGAAGAAAGGAGGAATAAAGAGGTTACACACCTCGTCTCAGTGATTATTAAAAATAATGGTCTCAGTTCGCGGTCATGAAAAAGCTCGCTGAAGCTCGCATTTTTCATGATCCGCCAACTTCGACCATTATTTTTAATAATCACTGAGACTCGGCATGTAACCTCTACGTCTTTTCTTGAGATTAGTTACATAATTCGAAAAGTGGTAACGTTAAATTGCAAATTTTTGATCCGAACGCAGTCTCACTCAGCTGCGATATTTGTTCTTTAAGCCGGGGATACTTTTTTTTAAACTTACTACATTCTTACATGTATCCTTTAAACGCAATATCTTATCCGACCGAATTAGCACTTACCAGTACGCATTAGATGATAATTCAGCAGTAAGTCAGATCCAATCTCCCGTTTGGTGCGCATGCAACATTGCTGTAACTTCCGCTCTTTCCGGAAGTGACGACAGGCGGAGATCATAAAGCCTAACACCACCATCAGGAACATGCACATTGCCAGCCTGTAAAAAAAACACAGAGACAAATTGGTTTGTCATTAGTGCCTGGACGTATCAGCAGGTAATGGAGGCTAGTCTTTTTCCTCTGATAGACCTACATGTAACAAGAAATTCCTCCGATAGGAAAAACACCCCCCTATAAAGGGAAATAACCTTCTCAGTTGGTGGCAGTGAGAATGGTTATTTCCCTTTGACCAACGGGGGTGTGCCTCTATAAGTCGTTGTATAATTTTAATCCACCAATAACTCCCTAACCGTGTGTTTGACTGGTCCCAATTTTTGTAAGGACCGTCTCAGGAATGTATAGAACCTGTTCACCAAGTTTGGTGACGATCGGTCCGTTCATTCTTGAGATCTATATGCGAACACCAACACACACCCAAATAATATGTCAGTCTTAATCTTAATCCACCAATAACTCCCTAACCGTGTGTTTGACTGGTCCCAATTTTTGTAAGGACCGTCTCAGGAATGTATAGAACCTGTTCACCAAGTTTGGTGACGATCGGTCCGTTCATTCTTGAGATCTATATGCGAACACCAACACACACCCAAATAATATGTCAGTCTTAATCTTAATCCACCAATAACTCCCTAACCGTGTGTTTGACTGGTCCCAATTTTTGTAAGGACCGTCTCAGGAATGTATAGAACCTGTTCACCAAGTTTGGTGACGATCGGTCCGTTCATTCTTGAGATCTATATGCGAACACAAACAAACACACAAACAAACACATCGAGTGAAACCTATACACACCCCTATACCGGGGGTGTAAATACAGTGGTTTCAAACTAGTAGAACACTATGAAAACTGAGAAAGGAAACGACATTGAATGGGCCCCAAATATCCAAATATATTTGCATTGAAAGGACATGAAAAACCAACAACCAACCGTAAACACAACACAAATTCTCATTGAAAGACAAACATACCACCGACCGGGAGACATAATGAAGTGTATAAGAAACTTGTCGCGTTCATTAGTATTTGCCTCTTTGTGTGTATATATATATATATATATGTGTGTGTGTGTGTGTGTATGTGTGTACGTGTGTGTGTGTGTGTGTGTGTGTGTGTGTGTGTGTGTGTGTGTGTGTGTGTGTGTGTGTGTGTGCGTGTGTGTGTGTATATATATACCTGTATATATACCTGTGTGTGAGTTTGTGTGTATGTGAAGGTGTATATACCTGTATATATAGACCTGTGTGTGTGTGTGTCTGTGCGTGTGCAGTGTGTGTGTGTACGCGCGTGTGTGTAGGCATGCAGTGTGTGTGTGTGTGTGTGTGTGTGTGTGTGTGTGTGTGTGTGTGCGTGCGTGCGTGCGTGCGTGCGTGCGTGAGTGCGTGTGTGTGTGTGTGCGTGCGCGGAGGGATGGTCTTATCCCATATTGAAGCTGAGCCTGATCTGAGATTGTGACCCGAACACGGGAAGGATTGTGCCTTTAAAGATAGGCATTGCAATTATCATTAAGATTTCGGGTTTCCGTATGAATAAGACGGGAAGGTGGACTGTGGCAAGTCCAAGAAAAGCAAGCAGACACGCAAGCCCACTGACCAGAAGTACCAGTGAGTGTAGAAGGGACCACCCGCTGGACAGCACTGCGACCCACAACACGTCTGGCTGGGACCGCACCTGTTTGAACATCACCAGCTGACAATTAATTGACACATCATCTCCATTCAATCACACTAGTTGCTTTCCGTGTAAACCGTCACGTAAACCAACACATATCTGTTCAGGTTTTAAGATGGAAATGGAGCATTCGTCAACTTGGACACATCCCAAGAATCAACAGCCTCCACGCTACTTGCTGGGCAGAGTGGGAAGTTCTTGTTGAATCAAAATGTAGCAGACAGGCAGAGGTGTCATCTTATCCTCCGATTAAACATGATATTAATTGGGCGAAGTCGACAAAGCGAATTCTCCTACATGAAGCTCGCTGTACGAAGCAATAGGCGCTGAATTCTTACTTCGCGAAGTCAACGTTGGGCCCTATCAGGGGTGGGACGTTTCCACGAAGTCAACGTTGGGCCCTATCAGGGGTGGGACGTTTCCACGAAGTCAACGTTGGGCCCTATCAGGGGTGGGACGTTTCCGCGAATCCGCGGATTTTCGCGGACACAACTTACGAATTCCGCTGGAGTAATCTATTTTTTCGTATCCCATTTCATCACAGTATCTATAACTTGTTGACTGAATGATATGGAGGGAAGTGAAGATGGAACAGAACACTGGAGGCTTGAGAGTTAAATTGTGCTGACTGAAAACTCCTGATAACTAATAGTCATGTTGAGCTTCAATGCATTGGGGCGTCACTTGGATCATACTATTGCCAGTATTGGATTATGGATACATGGTTTATTAGTAAGTATGCACCATCAAAATGGTACCATTGTTGTGTGAAAGTGTTTTTTTTGGGGGGTTGGGTTTGTTTTGGTGGGGTTTTTTTTTGGGGGGGGAGGAGAATGTCTTTTTTACCTGATCCAAACGAGTTGAATTTTAGTCTCAGAAGGCACCAGATTGCACAGATTTGAATGTACCATTTAACCAAAATTCGGGGGAGCATGCCCCCGAACCCCCCTAGAAAAAAGGGGATTTCCTCGTTTTTCATCACAAGAGAGTCCCACCCCTGTCTATTTACAGACAATTATAAATGACCGTTACGAAAGGAATTCAACAACAACAAAAACCATTCCCCGCACAGGGTGTCCCGGCAGTAGATGTTGGGCAAGTGTCCAGGTGAAAGAAGCTTATAATCCCGCGTGAAAGTCTCAACAGATCTGTATCGGTCAACATTATCGCACACACGAGTAGACCGGCACGGTTGGCCTAGTGGTAAGGCGTCCGCCCCGTGATCGGGAGGTCGTGGGTTCGAACCCCGGCCGGGTCATACCTAAGACTTTAAAATTGGCAATCTAGTGGCTGCTCCGCCTGGCGTCTGGCATTATGGGGTTAGTGCTAGGACTGGTTAGTCCGGTGTCAGAATAATGTGACTGGGTGAGACATGAAGTCTGTGCTGCGACTTCTGTCTTGTGTGTGGCGCACGTTATATGTCAAAGCAGCACCGCCCTGATATGGCCCTTCGTGGTCGGCTGGGCGTTAAGCAAACAAACAAACAAACAAACAAACAAACACACGAGTAGGAAATCAATGTATAGCTTCAGCAGGCGGTACTACTGTTTTTGGATCGTACACTTCTGACATCAGCGTGTAATCTGGTTCCAATGTAATGGTTCCAACCCTACCCCCCCCCCCCCCCCCCCTCCCCCCCCCCCCTCCCCCACTCTCTCTCTCCTCTCTCTATTGTTTCCGTGCGTAGAAGCTGCTTCGTACAAAACCTATGAACGTGAGCACGAACATTACTTTCGTGACTCATTATTTCTTGTAAGTCATATTTATGTTGATTTTACGACTGCATATCGTCACACTTCTGTCGACTGTATTGGTCATGACGTTGGTGCTAATGATAACACAGACAACGACGACGACGACGACGACGACGACGATGATGATGATGATGATGATGATGATGATGATGATGATGATGATGATGATGATGATGACGACGACGATGACGATGACGACACTGCTGCTGCTGTCACTGGTACCTAGATCGATGATGATTATACCGATTATTGTTATTTTGATGGATATCCTATCTATGAATATAATTTCATCGAGTTGACGTGATCGAATACACACCATTAAGGTTGAACCAAACTTACTCAAATTGCACCATGCGTCCGTTGGTTAACACAGAGCATTCCACAGCATCCATCTGCAACACATGGAGTTTAAGTATTAGACCATGAGGACAATGCATAGCTACTCCAAATTGTTGACCTATCCCGAAAGCATACAGGACGAGTTTCAGTGATTTTATTCATATCTAAATCACTTCCCCCGTATCGTCCCAATCTTTTTTTTTCTTTTTCTTTTTTTTTGGGGGAAAATACGCTACATGTTTAGATGGTTAGGGGAGCACTTTTTGTTAATAATCAACCCTATCGTTATTCATTGAAAGAGCAAGATAACAGAGTGACTAAAAACAGGCATTTGCAATGACAGTTTGTTCGCGCAGAGCTCTAGAAAAACAGACGATACAACGAAAAAAACACATGCCAGACAAACGAGAATGCAACCAGACATACAGAAAGACAGACAGACAGACAGACAGACAGACAGACAAACACACACACACACACACACACACACACACATACACACACACACACACACACACGCGCGCGCGTGCACACATACACACAGACACACACAGACAAACACAAAAGAAGACAAACACACAGGCAGACAGGCACACCCTCGACATTGAGCAACCAATCAGCCAACATACAACAAGCTGCCAATCGACGACGCCCACAGACCACCAATATTACTCGTCCATATATCCCCACAGAATGTCTCCCTCTCTCTAGAAGCTTCCTCGCATAGTATCAAACTTCCTGGAAATTTCCTCACTAAGTGTAGACGGCTTCGCCGTGATTGCTACGCGATTGCATTTCACGCCCTTCTGGTCACTTCAATTTACGCGGGCGCTGCACTTAATTTGATGGCCGCCACAGCACGTACGCTCAGCCCTCTGTTTGGATGGAGTGGTGGTAAAAAGACGGAACGACGCTTTTGGTGCTCGTTCAGGGGCCCAGGGAAAATGGACTCCATTTCTCTCAAAGTGGATTTACAACAGAGCCTTCTATTTCCTGCGGGCGAAGGGACATTCTGCGAAAAGCGTTACTGAAAAAATAAAGAGCCGAGGATTCTAATCAAGCAGTAGTTTATTACATTACAAGGGAGTTAAAGGAAATATCCGCCGTTCCTAAAGCCGTGTCTGAATTCAGAGTTGCTGGTCATGTTACAGTTCATGTGAATACACTGATCTCAGGTCATTTGCATAAAAGGGACATCAACATTTCCTTATTAGGTAACTGACTTGGGGGTCAACGCAGACAGGTGATCAGCAACTCGACCAGCAACTCTTGATTATGTCGGTCTTCGTTCTTAGAATCAGATCAACACTGTGTTAGTGAGTAAGACTCATTAGGGGGAGAGGGGGGAGAGAGAAAGAGAGAGAGAGAGAGAGAGAGAGAGAGAGAGAGAGAGAGAGAGAGAGAGAGAGAGAGAGAGAGAGAGAGAGAGAGAGAGAGAGAGAGAGAGAGAGAGAGAGAGCGTTCACTTGCTAGCGTGATGACCACGCAGGCGCAAAACATTTGTTCGTTCAAATATTCTGCATTGACTTCACCAAACGCACCTTCATACGGACTCTTATTTTTTATCTCATAACACGAAATCCTAAAAGCTTAAACTTAAACTTGAACAAAATACATAAACGGTGTTAGGCGTATAGCAATAGAAGACAGTAAAACGGAACTTGTTTTTACTTGCAATAACTGTGGAAATCTATATCTATATCATGACATATAGATCCCTCTTCGACCGAACTGACCAAATTCTTTGGCAAGGACAGTGCGTTGATTTTAAGATGATAGACTCTGTGCCAAAAATAAAAAGACGACGGAAAAGATGGAACTATCGAATAGACGAAATCAGATTGTCCTCGGCTGAGCGAACCTCTTCTCTCTTTCGGGTGGGCTCTGCAAGAGCCAGACAGTTCCAGAAATGAACGGGTAAAGGTGATTACGAGACGGACGTCAACTGGATGGAAGGAAGATATTGACAAACACATATCTTCATCTCCACTGATCCTCTGTGATCGATGTTCGGCGGTCACGCAAGGTAGGCTAACAGCGTAAGCATCAGCGGTATGTTCATTCTGTCACGTACACACTGCCTCAGTCAGGGTTGGGAGAGACATGATTGATCGTGACTGTGTGTGTGTGTGTGTGTGTGTGTGTGTGTATGTGTGTGGGTGTGTGTATGTATGTGTGTGTGTGTGTATGTGTGTGTCTGTGTGTGTCTGTGCGTGTGTGTATCTGTGTGTGTGTCTGTGTGTGTGTGTCTGTGTCTGTGTGTGTGTGTGTATCTGTGTGTGTGTGTGTGTATGTGTGTGTGTATGTGTGTGTGTATGTGTGTGTGTGTGTGTCTGTGTGTGTGTGTGTGTGTCTGTGTGTGTGTCTGTGTCTGTGTATCTGTGTGTGTGTGTGTATGTGTGTATCTGTGTGTGTCTGTGTCTTTGTGTGTGTGTGTGTGTATGTGTGTGTGTGTGTTTGTGTGTGTATGTGTGTGTGTTATGTGTGTGTGTGTATGTGTGTGTGTGTGTGTGTGTCTGTGTATGTGTGTGTCTGTGTGTGTGTGTGTCTGTGTGTGTGTGTGTGTGTGTGTGTATGTGTGTGTGTGTGTGTGTATGTGTGTGTGTGTGTATGTGTGTGTGTGTGTGTGTGTGTGTGTGTGTGTGTGTGTATGTGTGTATCTGTGTGTGTCTGTGTCTTTGTGTGTGTGTGTGTGTATGTGTGTGTATCTGTGTGTGTATGTGTGTGTGTGTCTGTGTATGTCTGTGTGTCTGTGTGTGTGTGTGTGTGTGTGTGTGTGTGTATGTGTGTGTGTGTGTGTATGTGTGTGTGTGTGTGTATGTGTATGTGTGTGTGTGTGTGTCTGTGTGTGTGTGTGTGTGTGTGTGTGTGTGTGTGTGTGTGTGTGTGTGTGTGTGTGTCTGTGTCTGTCTGTCTGTGTGTATGCCTAATTTCAAATACAAACGTGCTTATACCTTTGTTTCTCTGCCTCTCCACAAGTAAAACGATTGTCTCTTATGTCCAAGGGTCCCGTTTGGAGCTGTTTTCTCGTGTGTCAGAATGTGTGCATACGTTGCACCTTCATTGAAATTGCTTGCAACAAATGTCCCCTATGTCCTTCGTTAGCATGACAATTAAGGTAATTAATTTTCAGACTTTCCCCATACCACCGCACTCTATGCCCAGAAGCCTTCCTTGTCACTACAACGACACTGGACGGATTCAAAGTCTCTGACTAATTACTGCTCAGGACTGCGAACGACACGTTCCCCTGTTTTGTCGTTAAAAAAAGAAGAAATGATTGTGAGAGATCCTAACTAGTGAGACCGATTTTCGCTCTTTTGTCGTAAAAAAAAAAAAAAAATGATATGATTGTAAAAAATCCCAACTAGTGAGACCGATTTTCGCTCTTTTGTCGTAAAAAAAAGAAGAAATTATTGTAAAAGATCCTAACTAGTGAGACCGATTTTCGCTCTTTTGTCGTAAAAAAAAAGAAGAAATTATTGTAAAAGATCCCAACTATACTAGTCAGACCGATTTTCGCTCCTGTCTGGAACACAGCTTTCTGCCCCTCACAGGGGAGATCATTCCTAGTCACGATATGAATCTAAGGAATGGCAGGTGCAGAGGGTAGTTTGCTGTACACAGTGTTGTCCCGCTATTACCTTACTAGATTACCGATTACACACGCTTCACTGGTAATGGGGAATACGTATTTATCCTACATACGTGAGAGAGACACTCGTGAGATCGAGATAATAACCGTTCAAATCACACGTGTGTATATCATGTAAATGAGGTCATGTCAAGCAAGTCTGGCAGGGACCTGTTTTTTCACTGCTTATGATGCCAAAGTCACAGAGACAAACGTCATTATAGAAAACAAAAATTGCGCTCGCTAATTACCCTCGATGAATTGTTAGAAATAACACGTCACGCCACACTTTGAGAGGATAAACAGAATACTACATGGCTTGCTGTGTCGTACCAGATTTACACTCGTTGCTTTTTCAAATAGTGAACAGCTCGCTTTCGCTCGCAGTTCAATATTTAAAATAAAACTCGTGTAAATCTGGTACGACACAGCAAGCCATGTATTGTTCTCTATATCCCTTCAACCTACCTCAATCACTGACCAAACTGTGAAATTAGCTTGACAGTCTGACGATAGAAATCAAACAACGGTCACGGGTCTTAAGTTGAAAGATCAGTGCATATGCAAATCCTGTCAAATTCAACCAATGGTTGAAGCGTACCGCTGTCCACTTAACCTATTAAACGCTCCTGCTTTTAAGTCTGGGACACCGCGCGCTGTCTGCTAAATCCGCTCAAGGTGTGACCGGGCTATACGCTCGCGTAATTAAGGTGTAAGTGAGAGATGATTGGTAAAAACTTCGATATACACATATACTTCCAAACACACACACACACACACACACACACACACACACACACACACACACACATGTAAGCAGGCGCAAACACACACACACACACACACTCTCTCTTTCTCTCTCTTTTCTCTCTCACACACTCGCACGCACGCACGCACATATCCACACACGCACGCACGCACACACACACACACACACACACACACACACACACACATTGATTACAGAACTAATAATCTGAAAACAGTTGCGCGCTTAAAGATTCTCAACAGAATTTCCCAAGTGTATTGTACAATGTCAGGTACCTGTGACCCGCACACCTCTCCCCCCCCCCCCCCAAACCACAAACACTCAAAGTCCTCTTGGCACAAACAGCATTGGATCAGGGTGGCTGTTATACGTGATCAACAGCGTGTAGCTCCCCACCCCACACACCGTGCATACCCGTCCAATGCCACCCGAATGCATAGGTAAGCTGGGGTGACTAGGTTCACATTGTGCAGAGCAAGGTGCCAGGTGCCCTTTAACAGTTGTTGGGTACTGTTTGCATTATGTTGGTGTGTAATGCATCTGCATGATATTGTATGTATGTAAGCAATAAGCAAGCAGTTCCATGTGTGTGTGTGTGTATGTGTGTCTCACAGTGTGTGTGTGTGTGTGTGTGAGTGTGTGTGTATGTTTGTGTGTGTGCGCATGTGTGTGTGTGTGTCTGTGTGCATACGTGCATGCATATGTGTGTGCGTGTGTGTGAGTGTGTGTGTATGTATGTGTGAGTGTGTGTGTGTGTGTGTGTATTTGTGTATGTATGTGTGTGTGTGTGTGTGAGTGTGTATGTATGTGTGTGTGTGTGTGTGTGTGTATGTGTGTGTGTGTGTTTGCGTGCGTGCAATTTGTTCACACCGTATTGAGAGACAGAGTAATAAAAGGAGACATTACTTTCAGGTGCCATGAGTTACAAGCCCTGCACATCAGTTGCTATAAGTATCTCTCAGCAAAAAGAATCTGCGTACTGCAGAGAACATCCACCCTAAAGAAGAGATGATAGATTGACGCAAAAACAGTATTTACATTTAAAACAAAGATAGCAAAAGGAACGTACGCATGCACACACAAATAACCCGTAACGAATCGAGAAGGTGATACATAGAAAATGAAAAGATGGAACAAAAATACACATACACATGAAGGCACGGACAGACAAGACAGACAGAGCAACGGACAGAATCAACGGACAGAATCAACGGACAGAACAACGGACAGAACAACGGACAGAACAACGGACAGAATCAACGGACAGAACAACGGACAGAATCAACGGACAGAACAACGGACAGAATCAACGGACAGAACAACGGACAGAATCAACGAAACACTAACCACGGGAAACAAGGAGAAGAGGAAGAAGACGATGAAAGTTATGCCGCTCATGGATGTCTCCATTATGATGTCCTAGACTCCGGTCGTCTGCTGTGCGGCAAATGGTGTAAACAATGTGCTGTCTTTCTGTTATTTCTCTACCTTCTTTAATTCTTCCACCTTGTTGGTCTGCAGTCTAGTGCGCACTTTCTCCCCGGTCTTGGCGAGGCAGATGGAACGATGCTTCCTTTTCACCAGCGATGACGGCTTCCCGGCCTTGGCGAGGCAGATGGAACGATGCTTCCTTTTCACCAGCGGTGACGGCTTCCCGGCCTTGGCGAGGCAGATGGAACGATGCTTCCTTTTCACCAGCGATGACGGCTTCCCGGCCTTGGCGAGGCAGATGGAACGATGCTTCCTTTTCACCAGCGGTGACGGCTTCCCGGCCTTGGCGAGGCAGATGGAACGATGCTTCCTTTTCACCAGCGGTGACGGCTTCCCGGCCTTGGCGAGGCAGATAGAACGATGCTTCTTTTTCAACAGCGGTGACGGCTTCCCGGCCTTGGCGAGGCAGATGGAACGATGCTTCCTTTTCACCAGCGGTGACGGCTTCCCGGCATTGGCGAGGGAGATGGAACGATGCTTCCTTTTCACCAGCGGTGACGACTTCCCGGCCTTGGCGAGGCAGATGGAACGATGCTTCTTTTTCAACAGCGGTGACGGCTTCCCGGCCTTGGCGAGGCAGATGGAACGATGCTTCCTTTTCACCAGCGGTGACGGCTTCCCGGCCTTGGCGAGGCAGATGGAACGATGCTTCCTTTTCACCAGCGGTGACGACTTCCCGGCCTTGGCGAGGCAGATGGAACGATGCTTCCTTTTCACCAGCGGTGACGGCTTCGATCCCGGCCTTGGCGAGGCAGATGGAACGATGCTTCTTTTTCACCAGCGGTGACGGCTTCCCGGCCTTGGCGAGGCAGATGGAACGATGCTTCTTTTTCACCAGCGGTGACGGCTTCCCGGCCTTGGCGAGGCAGATGGAACGATGCTTCCTTTTCACCAGCGGTGACGGCTTCCCGGCCTTGGCGAGGCAGATGGAACGATGCTTCCTTTTCACCAGCGGTGACGGCTTCCCGGCCTTGGCGAGGCAGATGGAACAATGCTTCCTTTTCACCAGCGGTGACGGCTTCCCGGCCTTGGCGAGGCAGATGGAACGATGCTTCCTTTTCACCAGCGGTGACGGCTTCCCGGCCTTGGCGAGGCAGATGGAACGATGCTTCCTTTTCACCAGCGGTGACGGCTTCTCGGCCTTGGCGAGGCAGATGGAACGATGCTTCCTTTTCACCAGCGGGGACGGCTTCCCGGCCTTGGCGAGGCAGATGGAACGATGCTTCCTTTTCACCAGCGGGGACGGCTTCCCGGCCTTGGCGAGGCAGATGGAACGATGCTTCCTTTTCACCAGCGGTGACGGCTTCCCGGCCTTGGCGAGGCAGATATACGATGCTTCCTTTTCACCAGCGGGGACGGCTTCCCGGCCTTGGCGAGGCAGATGGAACGATGCTTCCTTTTCACCAGCGGGGACGGCTTCCCGGCCTTGGCGAGGCAGATGGAACGATGCTTCCTTTTCACCAGCGGTGACGGCTTCCCGGCCTTGGCGAGGCAGATGGAACGATGCTTCCTTTTCACCAGCGGTGACGGCTTCCCGGCCTTGGCGAGGCAGATGGAACGATGCTTCCTTTTCACCAGCGGTGACGGCTTCCCGGCCTTGGCGAGGCAGATGGAACGATGCTTCCTTTTCACCAGCGGTGACGGCTTCCCGGCCTTGGCGAGGCAGATGGAACGATGCTTCTTTTTCAACAGCGGTGACGGCTTCCCGGCCTTGGCGAGGCAGATGGAACGATGCTTCCTTTTCACCAGCGGTGACGGCTTCCCGGCATTGGCGAGGGAGATGGAACGATGCTTCCTTTTCACCAGCGGTGACGGCTTCCCCCTCACTTTGACACCGCCCAATGACTCGATCTGTCGTTGTCGTTGTCTTGGTAATTAGAGCTTTTCATTCGTGATGCACGTGCAGGAAGTGTTTCTGCGTAGCAACATGCGAAAAAAAAAATAAGTGTTTGATTGCGTGTTACTGTTTACGAAGGTGCTGTTGTGTGTGTGTGTGTGTGTGTGTGTGTGTGTGTGAGTGTGGGGGTGGAGGGGGAGGGTAGGGTGTGTGTGTGTGTGTGTGTGTGTGTGTGAGTGTGGGGGGTGGAGGGGGAGGGTAGGGTGTGTGTGTGTGTGTGTGTGTGTGTGTGTGTGTGTGTGAGTGTGGGGGTGGAGGGGGAGGGTAGGGTGTGTGTGTGTGTGTGTGTGTGTGTGTGTGTGTGTGTGTGTGTGTGTGTGAAAGAGGGTACCGGGTGTGTGCCGTGCGCGTATAGGTCTGTTTGCGTGCTTGCTTGTTTGTCTGTTTGTCTATCTGTCAATTCGTTTGTCTGTCTGAATGATTTGCGCATGCGACGGTGCTCCAATTGCCCAGTGGGGCATCGCCGAGCAAAGTTGATTGACTTTTTGTACATCAATGAAAAAAACAGTGTTGGTTACACGCCTGAAGTCTTACTGCGAAGTAACAACCTGTTCTCGGTAAATCTACAACATAAACAAAGAGAGGCTTGGCAGGGGAATTGGGAGGCAAGGGGAACACAGCCAGAGAGAGAGAGAGAGAGAGAGAGAGAGAGAGAGAGAGAGACAGACAGAGAGACAGAGAGAGAGAAAATGAGAGAGAGACAGAGAGAGGAAATTAGAGATAGGCAGAGAGATAGAGAGAGAGAGCGAGCGAGTGGGAAACAGAGAAAGAGAGATAGTGGGAAACAGAAAGAGAGAGAGAGAGAAAGAGAGAGAGAGAGCGAGAGAGAGATAGTGGGAAACAGAGAGAGAGAGAGCGAGGGCGAGTGGGAAACAGAGAGAGAGAGAGAGAGAGAGAGAGAGAGAGAGCGAGTGAGAAACAGAGAAAGAGAGAGAAATAGAGAGAGAGCGAAACACAGAGAGAGAGAGAGAGAGAGAGAGAGAGAGAGAGAGAGAGCGAGTGGGAAACAGAGAAAGAGAGAGAGTGGGAAACAGAAAGAGAGAGAGAGAGAGAGCGAGTGAGAAACAGAGAAAGAGAGAGAAAGAGAGAAATAGAGAGAGAGCGAAACACACACACAGAGAGAGAGAGAGAGAGAGAGAGAGAGAGAGAGAGAGAGAGAGAGAGAGAGAGAGAGAGAGAGAGAGAGAGTCGTCATGTTTGATTCTTTTGAGAAGAGAACAGCTGTATCCGATCGACAATGGCACTTAGCTATATATACACACACGTGCTAGCCTAACATTCTTGAGACAATCGGTAAGGGGTGAAATAGCCTGAAATTCTTGAGACAATCGGTGAGGGGTGAAATACTTATATAGACAGCTAACGATTCTTCATTGATTTCCTCGAAAGCGGCGTATGGCTGCCTGAATGGCGGGGTAAAAACAGTCATACACGTAAAAACCAACTCGTACAAAAACATGAGTGAACTTTGGAGTTTCAGCCCATGAACGAAGAAGAAGCAGAAGATTTTGCCAGAGCACAGACTTCGTGCCGCTATTCAATGGCCGATCATTGACGCCCAGACAGGCAGAAAATCAACTCATACAAATGCAGACACGCGGCTGAGGCTACGTGCTTTGTGGCTTGAAGTACGTAGGCCCTACTAACTTTTTTTCCGGACGGATCTCGAGATAACGCTTTTTGTCATCCAACAACAAATCCAAAAACAAAGAGACTGCCAACGTTCCAAAATTCAGAATAAAAAAACAAGAAAGGTTGGTTGTTGGAACGTTTGTTATTATTTGTGAATGTATCGTTTTGTCAATAACAAACGTTCCAACAACCTACCTTTTCTTGTTTTTGTTTTTTTTATTCATCCAGCAACAAGTTTTGACTTGAGTAATCTATATATATACTAGACTAGAGGAATACCCGGCTTCGCCGGGGTGAATCGCGAGACAGAGACAGACAGCGTGGCGGTTCACCACAATTACCTTTGAAGGCGAAGTCCTGTCAAACGGGATTGAGAATTTTAGAGCTTATTTCTTAGCCCTATATTATCTGCTGTGGCTTCTCAAATGCCAGAACATACAGACAGATGATGATAAAATCGTTTATTTAACGTCACTCTGTAAAAACATTGGCGACATTTGTCTTAGATTAAGAACACACACAGGCACGCACACAAACTTTCCCTTTATGTACAGTGGTTCACCACCCTCCCGCCCCCCGCACACTCTCGCTCATCTAATTAAAAATGGTGTTAAGAGATACTTGGATATAAAATGGTATTTTTAAAAGATCTGATAAAAATATATAGTAGCTGTATGAGAAGCAATGGCGTCAGCCGCAGCAATGTCTCTTCATATCCAGGGACCAAGTGGGTGCGTGTGCATAAGTCCAGCGATAAGTTTGGGACCTTGCCACCCAAGGTCTTTATTAAAACTTAAAAGATAGCTTAATTTTTCCTTTGAGGTATTTGGCAGAATATTTCTATTTGAGTTTATAAACTGAGTCAGGGGTTGAAAGTAGCATGAGTTCAAATCACACTCCAAAGTCAAATGAGCAATGGTGAGGTCGGATTGACAGGTGCATTTAAGCTCTAGAAATTGGTAACTCCCAGCTTCTGCCCTTAGGCGGTTAATCCTTTTTATTACACGTGGGCATGCATTATAGGTGTTCATCTGTTTTGATGGGGCTTCCCGAATGAGCCAGCCAGAGCTTATAGCCTTGTGCATATATTTGTTCCTCCATTCTCTCCAGAGAAGAGAGCCTGTAAGGCTACTGATCTCAGAAGCAGACAATGGCAGGTCTACCTCGGAGGCGCCCATGCCTTGGGCAGCTTCTTTAGCGGCTTTGTCCGCTTTCTCGTTGCCAGGCACGTTCACGTGTGCTGGACACCAGACCAGGTTAATCTCGCTTCCTTTTTTTTATAATTTTATTTGCCAGCTCCTTTATGGCAATGACAAGATCATGTCTTTTTGATCTTTTGTTAGATCTCAATGCTTCAATGGCTGCTTTGGAGTCAGAGAATATAGCTATCTTTTGAGGAGGAGTGTTCTTGAGATTGAGATGAACAAGCGACATGCAGATGGCAAGGAGCTCAGCTGAGAAGATCGAGTTTCTGTTGCAAAGTTTAAATTTCCCAGTCATGTCATCGCTGGGGATTACAAAAGCTGCGCCAGCCTTCTTGTCATCCAACACTGACCCGTCTGTGTAAACATGAACATGGCCTTTGTATACAGTATCAATGTGCTCAAGGGCTTGTATCCTGAGTAATAACTGATCATCCTTTGTAGCTGTGCAATATTCTGTGTCAAAATTCATTTCTTTCATTGTCCATGAGGGATCACGAGATATGGGGTTTTGGGCCACATCATTTGGGTCGACACTGATTTCACTAAAGAGTGAAGCATTGAATTGAGCCAGTGAGGAGAAAGTAGTGCCAAAGTGGGCCTTTTTGTTTTGGACATGATTGTAATGCGGTTGTAGCTCCTCTTTTGTTGAGTTTTGCACTGTGTTGGCTCGAACATTGTAATCTGCGCAGCACTTACGCCGCCACATGTCAAGAGGGAGGAATCCTGCTTGGTGGTATACAATGGCCTGCTTTGAATGCCTTGGGTGTCCGAGGGCAAGCCGAAGGGCACGACATTCCGCTGACTGTAGCTTATCAAGCCATTTTCGAGCCGACGAGAAGTAGGCCTCCTGTCCATATGATAGTCTTGATCTTATAAGAGCTCTGGTGATGTTTGTTAGAATAACTGGGCACTTTGCCCATGGTTGGGCAGCCAGTATTTTAAGAAGGTTGATGGTCTTATTTGCTTTGCTTAAAAGATACTTTAAGTGAGCAGTCCATAGTCCATTTGAGGTGAAAACTACGCCCAGATATTTCACCTGCTGACTGGGTGAGACAACAGATTTATCTAGTGAGAACTGTATCTTTTCTCGATCTTCCAGTTTTCGGTTTGTAAAGACAACGAATACAGTTTTCTCGGCAGAGAGAGTGAAGCCATTCTCCCGCATATAGTTCGCAATGTTATCTATAGCTGTTTGCCACTCTTTAGAGAATTTGTGTTCTGTTTTATAGGTTTTGTTTTGATACTCTTTGCATAGAGCAATATCATCCGCATAAAGCGTCAGTTCGGCTCCATGTGTTTTAATTGTCGATATGTCATGCAGCATAATGCTAAAAAGCAGTGGTGCTATTACTGAGCCCTGTGGCACTCCCATGTCAACTTTGCGAGTGGATGATTTGGCACCTTTATAATCAGTTTGAAAGGATCTGTTCAGTAGAAAGCTTTTTATGTATTGAAACATATTACCACTGATGCCTAATTGCTTCAATTTGAACAACAATCGTTGGTGCCATACTGTATCGTAGGCTTTTTTGATGTCAAAAAAGACAGCAAAGAGAGACTTCTTGCGTGAGAGAGCTTTCTTAATTTTAGAGGACAGTTTTACAATGTGATCCGAGACACCCCTGCCTCGACGGAAACCGGCTTGGCACAGGGGTATTACCTTTTTTCTTTCCATTTCATCTTCTAGTCTGGATTTTAGTATTCTTTCATAGATTTTGCTCAGATGGGAGGTCAGAGATATAGGGCGCCAGTTGGAAGGGTTAGCTCTTGGTTTTCCAGGCTTTAAAATGGGGATCACAACAGCCTCTTTCCAAGCTGTGGGAATCAGGCCAGACTTCCAGCATGTTGAATAAAAATCCAGTAAAAGATTTAATCCTTGGTTTGGTAAATGTTGTATGACCTGATAGTTTATTGGATCAGAACCACAGGCGGATCGGACTTTTGTCACCGATGCTATAGCCGTTTTCAGTTCTTGAATGGATAAGGGAGCATTTATTTTTAAGGAAGGGTTGAGTTCTGGGTCGTTTAAGTCCTGTTTATCCTCCCAGTTCTTACGGAAGAGTTCCTGCTCACATAACAGTTTATCTGTTTGGCTTGCTGCTGCAAAAATATCTGCAAACAGTTCTGCTTTTTCAGGAAGGCTTTCATATTTTTTTCCTTCGTACAGACAGACAAAAGCCGCTAGACCACATCACAAACAGAACTCTACAATACACAGGTTTTTGCCCACACACACACACACACAAACACACACACACACAGAGAAGCCGTATATATATATGCATATCTGTATCTATAAATATATAGAGATAGGTGAGAGTGTATTTTTCGCGTGGCTATAAATTGATTCGACCTTTTCACTTTGACAGTAAGAACAACTTACGGGTGCAAGGGAAGCGTTGTGGACAGCGCAGTGGACAGCGCAGTGACATTCTAAAAATAGTAATAGTAACTTACAAACGGGAAAGCCACACGAAGGAAGGGAGATAAACGCCAAACACTGGAGAAGATAAGGAAGAGTTACTTATAATGGTGAAATGAACACAAAAACCAAAATCAGTTCAGCGCTGCGCGCTGAGAGCACGTGTTGAAATATCTCATCGATGATATTGTGTCCGGGGTGTAGCTGAATACGGTGTCCAAATTTGAAAAAGATCCAGCGAGAACTTTGGCGTTGTGATGTGGTGTAGCGGCTTTGGTGTGTCGGTATGGGGGCCCGGGTAGCTGAGGTGGAACCAAAATCGGTTCAGCGCTGCGCGCTGAGAGCACGTGTTGAAATATCTCATCGATGAGGTTGTGTCCGGGGTCTCTCTGAATAAGCCCACCAAATTTGAAGCAGATCCATCGAGAACTTTGGCCGTGCATGGCGAATACACAGATACACAGATACACAGATACACAGACACACACACAGACACACACACAGACACACAGACACAAGTCGTATATATATATAGATGAATACCCGCTTCGCCGGGTACGGCTTCGCCGAGAAGAAGTCGAGCCGAATACCCGGCTTTGCCGGCGCACCGCACGAAGGAAGGGAGATAAACGCGCAAAACACTGGAGAAGAGTAATACCCGCCTTCGCCGGGACAGTGACCTTCTAAAAATAGTATAACGGGAATATGGATTGAGCGTTGTCGACAGTGACCTTTTAAAAATAGAAACGGGAATATGGATTGTAATTGACGCCACACGAAGGAAGGGAGATAAACGCTGAAAACACTGGAGAAGATAAAGAAGAGTTACTGGGAATGGATCCAGAGAAAAACCAAAATCGGTTCAGCGCTGCGCGCTGAGAGCACGTGTTGAAATATCTCATCGAGCAGGTTGTGTCCGGGGTCTACCTGAATATGCACACCAAATTTGAAACAGATCCATCGAGAACCTTGGGCGTGCATCGCGGACACACACACACACACACACACACACACACACACACACACACACACACACACACACACACACACACACACACACACACACACAAGTCGTATATATATATAGATACGACTTGTGTCTGTGTGTGTGTGTGTCCGCGATGCCAAGCAAAAGTTCTCGATCGATCTTTTTCAAATTTGGAAGCCATATTCAGCTACATCCCGGACACAACCTCATCGATGAGATATATCAACACGTGCTCTCAGCGCGCAGCGCTGAACCGATTTTGGTTTTTCTCTGGATCCATTTCCAGTAACTCTTCCTTATCTTCTCCAGTGTTTTCAGCGTTTACCTCCCTTCCTTCGTGTGGCGTCAATCCATATTCCCGTTTCTATTTTTAGAAGGTCACTGTCGACAACGCTCAATCCATATTCCCGTTATACTATTTTTAGAAGGTCACTACTCTTCTCCAGTGTTTTGCGCGTTTATCTCCCTTCCTTCGTGCGGTGCGCCGGCAAAGCGGCGTACACCCGGCTAAGCCGGGTCCCCGGCGCAGCCGGGTTTTCGGCTCGACTTTTTCCCGGCGCAGCCGTACCCGGCGAAGCGGGTATTCATCTAGTAAGACATATTTAAGACGTGAGACACCGGATAGAGATGCGGTGTCGCAATTTGTGGCTTTGTTGTTGTTATTTTTTGGCCAGCCTCAAGCTTTACTTCCACCTTCAACGGCTGCTGTTAGAAATGCAATGAGCCTGATGTATTTGCAAACTTAACAATGGTGTTAAAGGCCAACATCCAAAAGAATTTTTTTCCTGGAGCGACCTAAACTTGAACCCGTCGCTCTTCTTGCATGTCTGTTTACTTCGTGTTGCACGCAAAAATTGCGCGACTTCCTTGCCGCGTGGATTGACGAAGCTGTTTTATTCTCGTGACTGAAAACACTGCAGTGCGTGCAGTTTTATTCTGTGGGTTCGACAGATCGGTCCAGTAGTTTGGTCTCAATTGCTCTACACACACGCGCACACACACACACACATACACACACTGGCACACACACACTCACACACACACACACACAGGCACACACTAGCACACACACACACACACGCACACACACACACACCAGGGCCGGACCAAATGAGTTGTAAGGGGGGGGTTCCTCCTTTTTTTGGGGGGGCAAATCAGCGACTGAAGTGGCGAAGCCACAAGCGCGCGCGAACTAGGGGGGTCCGGGGAACATTTTTGAAAAACGGTTAAAATCTGTGCAATCTGGTGCATTCTGGGCCTTGTTTTGAGGGTTAAGAGCAGCATTGTCTCATCGGATTTCACATTGAATAAAATTTGTTAGAGACACACACAAAATTTATTAAAAAAAAAACAAAACACTCAAAGCAAGGTACATGCTTTTTCCAGGGGTGGGGTTCCGGAACCCCTGGAACCCCCCCCTGGGTCCGGCCCTGCACACACCCGCTCGGCTTTTTGTCCCCTCTGCCTCACTGATTTGGTTTTGTGTTTATTTCGTAATTATTTTGTTAGTAAATAGTGAACATTGCTTCAATGCCGAAGCAAAAAACATCACTATTGGTTGTAATTTGCTACCAATTTTAAAACCCGAATATCGTATTACATAGTAATTTTGACAGCAGTTCAAATGTGTACATTTACCAGTTCCATTCAGCAGACTTCCAGGTCTTTGTGACTGATTTCTGGCCAGGAATTCATCACGCTTTCTGTTGTTCATTCGTTTCCTGTGACATTGATCAGCAAACCAGCAAAGTGTGTGTGTGTGTGTGTGTGTGTGTGTGTGCCTTTGGTTATATCGGTTTTTGTTGTTGTTGATGAGTACGTAACAAAATGTAGTCAGTATAATTATATACGTTTGCACCATACCTCATCTCCCGTGAAATATCAACAGAGTTCGAAGTTTCAGTTTGTCAATCTGTATAGTATGATTTGTTTTCAAATACGTTTTGTCTTTCTTTCCTTGTCCTGGTTTGTTTACAGATCATCGTCATTTTTTAATCTCGGAAGATCTAACTAGTGTTCTGAGCATCGCCTAAGTAGACATCAACAAGCATGTACATACTTGAATGATCTTGCCGTTGTCTATCTTTTGCGATATCATGTCCATTTCCACATCGCAACATTATTGAATATTTGTACCAGTTTCAATTTGTCTGATAGATGTTGAATGACACACAAATAACACGATTTCTTCGTGAACTTCAATTTAATATATCAGGTGTACGATACATCTACACAGTTGTGTGTGTGTGTGTGTGTGTGTGTGTGTGTGTGTGTGTGTGTGTGTGTGTGTGTGTGTGTGTGTGTGTGTGTGTGTGTGTATGTGTGTGTGAGTGTGTGTGTGTGTGTTCTTGAACATAACTACACCCATGTGTTTATGAGTTACATAATTATATATATGCGTTCAGTCAGTCTGCATGTTTCCTTTCACAAAATAAGACACAACATCAAAAATGAATACAGATTTGATCTGCAAGGAGGAAATATCAAACCAACCCACACCCCAAACCTAAAGCAGCTCATGACAAACTTTTGGTACACACTTTGCAAAATAATACTCTAATTTCTAACCAGCTGCATTACACGCTGCCAACAGAGAGAGAACAAGTCGCGTAAGGCGAAATGACAACATTTAGTTAATCTGTCGAACCCACAGAATACAAAAAACTAAGTCCATCTCACGATGAACACGAGCCGAAATCATATGCACTCGACTTATGAAATAGAAAGAAATCAAATACGACGAAGAGAAGAAAAAGTTTGAAAGTACCATTGAACTTCCATGTCGGCGTGTGGCTGAGCTTAAAATAGGAATGTTGTTGCAATCTGTTAGGCACTTTCCCTTTTGACAGGTAGTTTTTGCATGTACAGCAAAACACGGCCTTTTTTACAAATCCTAAAGACTGTCGGAAACTTCGCATGCTCTCTTGTGAACGCCATGTGAAACATTGATTCTGAAACAAAAATCTATGGCATGAATGACAATGGAAAGACGGTCTCTCTCTGATTCCAAGTTCATAATGACAGAAAGTGCTGAATTTAAAAAATCTGTAGATGAAGTAAAATCATTTGAATGTTGGCTTGTTGAAACTTCATAACAAACAGCCACCTCGTCTATATCATTATCTGAAAGAATGCCAACTTCCTTTGAAACACCAACATTTGTATGGAAAACTTCTGTTTCTGTCATCTTTGATTTCATTTGACAACTTGGACTGATGGCATCTTCCAGAGATATATCCATTACTTTCAACTTGCGCCTCTTTGTATTCCTGTAAGCCTGCCACTTATTTATAAAAAGAAACGTTTGATACTTTTACCAAACAGTTAGTATAATGCACGATTTACCTGTATTCGTCTTTAAATTCTGCAAGACTGAAGCGAAAGAGGTCTGTCTCAGTTTTGTCGTCAGTTTGTTGTGTACATTTACACACGCACAACGAACAACACATGCACAGGCCCGGGGGAAGCTCTCCTTTCTTATGTCCGACGATAGACGTATACATGTAGTTTACATGTTTATTAGTCATCTATTTGATAGATTACGTGTATGATATGACGGAGAGTCGCATCGGTTTGATGCCGTGAACCCAACCGTGGCTGTGGCTGTCGTTTGAAGTAGCCTACTTCTTTATAAAGATTCATTTACATTCTACTTCTGACCAAGGCATGTTTGGTACCTACTGAATCCTTGTTGCGTGTAGTTTTACGTGGCACGTTGCCCAAAGTTGTATTCTTGAGGAGCATAAAATAAAACGTGTTACAAAGTTATCTCAAAACTCTGCAGTGACTGCTCGCGCAGCAGGTCAGCTAATTATAGCACGCAGCCTCCACAGACAGCTTTCGAGCCGAGACCATATGAGTCGCCGCTCCTGCGGTTCGTCAAAAACTGCACGCACTGCAGTGTTTTCAGTCACGAGAATAAAATAGCTTCGTCAATCCACGCGGCAAAGAAGTCGCTCGATTTTTGCGTGCAGCACGAAGTAAACAGACATGCAAGAATAGCGACGGGTTCACGTTTAGGTCGCTCCAGGAGAAAAATTCTTTTGGATGTTGGCCTTTAAATACAAAGCAACATCCTCAGAAGGTTGAAGTTTCGCCGATCGGCTCTACTCGCTATGCACAAAAAACAAAGCAGCAAGTTATTATATTAGAGTGTTGGTGGTATAATTATGTGGAAATACGCTCTTACCCATTGTAAAAGCCTCGACATATATGACTTTGGTTTTACATCATGGTCCGGACAGGATTAAAAGTAACTGTTTCTTACAAATAACACTGACTAGAAAATGCAGAGTCTGGCTCTCATATTTTGCACACATCAATCACTCTGCATTCAAAGCAAACATTGGCTTGCATGACCATCCATGCATTCACGCGCCATCACGTTTCGACTCTCGGAGAACGATACAATGTGCCAGGCTGGCCGAGACTACCTTTGTAGGGTCTTTGTTTCCCATGTGTTAAGTTCGTGCTGTGTGTGTTGATCTGTCCGTTTTGCGTGTGAATGTTACATGTTTGCATGGCTAATTGGCAACGCTCGCGTTACAAAAGAGAAACATAGCACATAGCTCCGTGGGGGGAAAAAATGAAAGAAAGAATTACAACAGCGTTGTTTTCGCTATTTAGGATCCCGCGTTTCTGTTTTGATGAAATTTCGCAATAAATATTTTTAAAAAGAGAGATTCTAGGTCAACTTTTAAATAATCTTTTGGAAAACAGGACTTAATTTGAGCAAAACCATTACGTTCCTTTATCCAGTGACATAAACACGTATTCAAAATGTAACTGTACAATTTGCTGGATGTATTTTAAAGGTAAATGCCTCTGTAGACATTAGGTGTTTAAATGCTGCAATTGTGATGTAGGGGAAGGGCTCCTAATATGGACCGGCTCCAAATATGGACCGCCTCCTGATCTGACAAACTAACGGCGCTAGAGCGCTCAAAAAAGTTTTATTCTCTGGATAACTTGCACATGTCAAAACAGTTGCAGAAACACAAACCTCAAAACCGTTAGGCTTTTTCTCTTTTTGTCACTTTTGGCAGCGTTCACTCTAAATTTGCCGCCTAAAACGGACTCGTTTCTGTCCACAGCAAAAACTCTTATCACACAAAAATGGCTAAATATGACAGCTAGGACCGTATTTGTTACATTTTAGCGGTGTTGACCCCGAGTTTCTACTACAAACAAAAAATAATAGCAAATTATAAAAGTATGTCACGGTGTCCCTTAATATGGACCACCTTCAACAAATCGAAGAAAATAAAAGCTATAAGCTATTTTCATGAATTCATTGAGAAGTTTGCTGAAAATAACCTATCACTAGCCCCCTTTGATTTACAAAAAATATATCAAATAGTCATCTTTTCGTGGTAGTTGATAATTTCACTCAGTTTCACTCCGTTTTTGATAAGCTTCTTAAAAGTTTCCCGGTGTGTTCATCGACCCGAAACAGATAAATCTAAATTGTATTTTAATTAGTCTGACTTACACACTAAGTTGTATCATGTTATTTTGACGTAAGCCTATGAAGGGCTTTTAACGGTGATTCGTGAATGCCTCTTCACTGGTCCATATTGGGCGCCCAGACTCCTAATATGGGCCATTTGTGATTGTTTCTGTATTTAATTTATGCTGAATATCTATCAAAGCTAATTTACTCTAACTAGGCCTATAACGGTTGACCTAAGTGAAAAGGACTACCAAACACAAAATGAAACTTTTTCGCAAGAAAACAAGCTAGTTATGAGCATGAAACAAAAAGTGGTCCATAATAGGAGCCCTTCCCCTACAGGGTGAATAATAGCCTCAGCCCACGCTACATGATAGAACATATCAGTTGTGAACACAAAGTTGTACAAGTGTACACAAAAGGGGATACATCAACCACCTGCCTATACCGTGGATAACACGAAGACACCTGTATACAATCTACATGTATACAATACGAATTTTTAAGAAATTCTGTTCTCCTACAATGTATCAAACAACATCTTCTTCTCGCAATATCAGTCTGTTAACCTCATTTTTGTCTCTCCTTCGCCGCGTTTTGTGAAAGTCTAGAGCTCTCTGCTGTGTTTAATTTCCAGCCAAGCAAAGAATGACAGCACTTGATAAAAGTGTTTGGTGACGAGCTGGAAAGAGCCTTGAAGCTGAGTACAAACTCGTTGATGGTGCAAAAGAGCGTTTCAGTTACTGAATGACCAATACAGAATAAAAAACATTCAGAACAAACATAACTTTCTTTACGAATGGCAGAGTGTCATACACTTCATTAGTCAGCCAACAAGCCCTCGAATCAAGAAAGTCGATATTTTGTTTGTTTCAAATAATTAAGGTGAATAGACGCCACGGTATAATTATATATATATAACAATATATTGATGATCAAATATTACATAAAATAACTATACAAAATGCTTACGGAAAAACAAAGAAAGAACGCGCTACGTTTACGGTAGACAGTCGTCCCCAATTGAAATATGCCCCTTACGGTAGACAGTCGTCCCCAATTGAAATATGTCCCTTCTCTTCGGGAGTGTCGTCGATGGAAAAAAAAAGATGTCTTGAGGACAAAGGCAAACGAATGTTTACCGGGCCATGTATGAGTTCCGAATATTTGCACACGTATTTGCTTACCGCAGAATTCGTAATCATAAACGCCAAGGTAGAAAAAGTAAATCAATCCAAAAAAGTAGAAACCAAAAATGACACAATGCAGAAAATATATGGCCAAAAGGCAAAGCATACAAGCCTATCAGGTTATACGCATCAGGGTTTAAATTTGAGAAAAGAAATACCGCTTTGCTAGCCTGTGCACAGCTGTCGAAGGACGCACTCGACAAAGCACACACAGCTTTTGAATTATTTATTCGCAGTACATGCCATTAGATTTTCTGAGAACGAGTTTTTTTCAAAGTGTGAATGAGTTGTGAGGATGTAACCCCGAGGGTGTGATACTATAGTTATGTGGGAATACTCCACCGATATGCGTGGGTATGATGTAAACGTTTCTTTGAGTGTGAGACTTGAAGAAGTGGAAAACTGAATCGGGGTGAGGGATGTAGATGATGATGATGATAATGATGATGGATCAGTGATGATGATGATGATGATGATGATGATGATGATGATGATGATCTTAATTGGGATGAAATTAACAGCTGTTATGTTTTTCCTTGTCGTTCTTAAACGACGACGATGATGACGACGACGACGACGACGACGAGTACGAGGACGAGGACGAGGACGAGGATGATGATGATGATGATGATGATGATGATGATGATGATGATGATGATGATGATGATGATGATGATGATGATGATGATGATGATGATGATGATGATGATGATGATGACGACGACGACGACGACGATGATGATGATGATGGTGATGATGATGATGACGACGACGATGATGATGATGATGATGATGATGATGATGATGATGATGATGATGATGATGATAATGATGATGATGATAATGATGATGATGATGACCTTAATTGGGATGACATTTACGGCGGTGACGTTTTTCCTTGTCGTTATTACTGAAACGATGATATTAATATGTACTACTGATCGAACTAAGAGAAACGGTGGTAATTATAATCAACATTAACAGCAATAACAGCAGAAAAGGCAGCAGCAGCATTTCAGTATTTAGGTAATAAAGCGCAACAATCACCCCCATATCACAATAAAAACAAAATATTAATTAAGTGCCAAGAAAGACTCCCAGAGCTGTGCTGAACTGAAGTCTCTCACCATTGAACACATCCACAACTCCTACCCCCAACGCCAATGGACTCATGTATACACTGACGGATCTGCCGACCAGGCTGTCAGAAGTGGTGGTGCCGGAATCTACATAAAGTACCCAGGAGGTCGAGAAGAAGAACACATCTCCCTCGCTACCGGCCTCTACTCCACCAACTTCAAGGCTGAAGCAGTAGCGCTCCAGACAGGTGCACAGCCCACATTGAGCACAGTCCACTCTCCCCCAACAACGTTGTGTTCTTCAGCGACGCAAAGTCATTCCTGCAGGCCTTAGACACTGCCAGAGACAAGGAACTGAATGACCTGTCATCCGCCTTGACCTCCCTGTGCAGAGCCCACACAGTCGTGCTGCAATGGGTCCCCTCTCACTGCAACAGACTAGGCAACGAAGCCGCAGATACTCTGGCAAAGGAGGGCACTACGAAGGACCAGAATGACAGATCAACCACCTTCAAAGAAGCCAAGACCATCATCAAGGCCAAGCAACACAAAAAGTGGTTGCAGCAGCACCCACACTACAACAAAAACGACGCCTTTCACCTGCTCACAAGGTCTGAGCAGGTCCTCATATTCAGGCTGCGGACAGGCCACAACCGAATGAACCACCACCTTTTCACCAAGTTCAGAATTGGCCAGTCAGACCAGTGCCCTTGTCAAACAGGCAGCATGACAACCGGCGGAACACCTGCTGCAGACTTGCCCACTACACGATGGCATCAGGAGCCAGATCTGGGCGGAGGCGACCACGGTGCAAGGGAAGCTCTATGGCAGTCTGGACGACCTACAGCGCACGGCAACATTTGCGCGGAGAACCGGTGTAACACGAAATTTTTACTCCACGAAAAATGTACTCCAGAGTAAATATTTCGTACGAAATTCTTACTCCGAGTACACTTTTCGTACGAGAAAAGAACTCCCCAAGGCACGAAAAAATTACTCCCTCCACGAAATTTTTACTCCCCATTTTTTTTACTTCCAGTAAAAATCTCGTACGCAAAAAATGGGATGCGGGCGAAGGGATAATGCCAATAAGTGATCTCGCGCACACGAATGTCGCGCTACCCTCCTTCCACCCCTTCCACCACCAAGACTAACAGGGGACAAGGGAGTACAAATTTCGTACACCTGGCATGGGAAGTTAAATTGCTCGTGTTGGGGTAAAGTAATTTATTCGTTATTTATTCGTCAGGGGAGTAACATTTTTGTACGAAATGTTTACTCGGAACTCACCTGTCTTGGGGAGTAATTTTCTCGTGCAATGGGGGAGTGCTTTTTTCGTAAAGGGAGTAACTTTTTCGTACGAAATGTTTACTCCGGAGTAAAAATCTCGTGGGAGTAATTTTCTCGTGTTACACCGGCGTTTCCATCTGAGTGATCGACAAGAAGAAGAAGAAGTGCCAACAAAAAGATGCATACACAGAGAATTACATTAGAACATCAACGCCGGCCATATCACGTGTCGCCATCATTTCCAATTTCCATTCAAACAAATGTGTTTTGTGTGTGTGTGTTGTGTGTGAGTGTGTGGATGTGTAAATGTGTGTGTGTGTACGTGTGTGGGTGTGTGTGTTTATATATGTGTGTGTGTGTGTGTGTGTGTGTTCTGTGTTGTGTGTGTGTGTGTGTGTGTGTGTGTGTTTGTGTTTGCTGTCGCTGTATCTAAATGATTCAGTTGTTATTGTTTCAATCGTAGAACACAGATCATGCGATATGTCTCATATTGATATGCAAAAACAATTGAAGCATCAAAGCAATAACTCATAAATTAATCTTCAAGTTTAAAGAAAATAACTGTGTGAACGTAGTTCGATGCAGGTAATGTAAGAAATCTTACATGATTGCACAAACCACACAACGCGCGTTCGCAGTACCTCACAGGAGCTTGTTTATTCTTTAGCAATTTTAGAGTAGTCCCTCTTTAGGGCGAGGGCCAGATGTAAAAAAGCAGATCACTGCTTACTCTATTACCCTCGTTAAATAAAGAATGGTTCTTGTTGTTCTTGTTCTATACACACGCAGGAGACTTAAACAGTGCTAATGTATTTAGTAATAAATTCGCCGGCAACAATGTTATCTTTTCCTCCGCACACACACACACACACACACACATACAATCACAACGTCGAACGCTGAAGAAGAAGAAGAAAACACACACACACACGCACACACACACACACACACACACACGGCTGTGTTGACGATAGTACATGTATGGGTGTGAGTGAGTGCGTGCGTGTGTTAGTGTGTGTGCATGACTGCTTAGAGTGCATAATTATATATGCTTATGAGTGAGCGAGAGAGAAAGAGAGAGAGAGACAGAGAGAGAGACAGAGACAGACAGACAGACAGACAGACACGGAGAGACAGACAGACAGACCGAAAGAGAGACAGAGACACAGAGACAAACAAGGAGACAGAAAGACCGACAGACAAACAGACAGACCGACACAGAGCTAGCATGTACGTGCATAGCATCACGGATATATATGCAACAACAACAACAACAAAAAACCACCCACATCATGTTCCCATACTCACAGTGCGTCAGTCGAACCTTCGTGCAACAACAGCGGCGAAGAATTAGCCTGCTCTCCTCTCTGTGTATAGTAAACACTCAGTGATGATTTTCAAACACTTTCACTGAGTTTCTGTCAACAGTCACCACACCACGTCCTCGCCGATGCTTCTGCTTCTTCTACCAGTCACCTTGTGTTTTCGGAACATGTCGTCTGCTACGCAACCGCTTGGACACTTAAAAAACTAGACACATGAACACGCACGCTGGCAAAAAACACAACATCAGACTCGTTTCTCAGGCCTGCAGGCCTATAGGTGTTTCTCGGTCTCACTCACTCAGTCTTGTCTCGATGTCTTGCGTTTTGGTTCTTTTTATTTACCCTCTCTAAAGTCACATGGTTTGGGCTAGCCGCCGATACTAACAAAAAGTTCAATGTCAAAACCCAAACAATCCCTTTCTTATCAGTTGCGCCGATGAGAGAGGCGGCACGTACGCGACCACAGAGATAACGCCACTGTTTTCATCTCAAATCGTTCGCCCCCAGTTTAGTTCTCAGCGCCGCTTTGCCGTAAAAACAACTGTCGGTTGCTTATATTTTCATGACACAACCGAAAGCGATTCAGTCTTGCCGGTTCTCTCTCGAACTACGCAATAGTGCAATAGACTTCGCTTTTCCCAAACCCTTGCTAGTACTGCCAGCTAATCGAAGAGAGGCGGTTAGCGCTGGTTGAAGCCTGGCTGTGTGACGTCACCTCGATCGCTCGTGAAGTGGCGACTGACTGGCGCGTGCGCTTTACCGGTACCAGAGCGAACGTAAATGGACATAGGCGCATGAACGGTTGAACTCGTTTTACAAACACAACACTGACTGTGACCAACGCCGGTGTCACGAACTGAAAACTCTGCTGAACAATCCCTCTCAATGCTGTGGACTTAAAAAATGCGACCCTTTGACCGAACGAACCATGGGTTAGGCCGGGTTAGGGTTAGGCCGGGTTGGGTGAGGGTTAGGGTTAGGTTGACTTGTTCACGACCGCATTGACCGCATTGAGAGGGATTGTTCAGGCAGAGTTTTCGTTCGTGACACGGGCGTAATGCTGATGGGTTCTGCTTCGAAGTTTCATTTGCTAAGCCCCAAACCGATAGACGATGTTCGGAAATAGCTGTCAGAATGTTCAAGCGATGTGGTAGGGTTGCTAGGCGACAGTGAGGCAAGCCACACCGCCGCTGCTGACCGGGAGCGGAGACCTAAGGCCCGGCGCACACCTATGTAACTACAGACTGATTAACCCAGCCCGCTACACGTTGCGTGAAAGGAAAACAGGCCAAGTACTTGTCATAATCTCTATCGCGGCATAAATAACAGGCAGTGCGTCGTCTGTGCCGCTGAAACTGCGCAGGTATATTCTGCCCATAACGCTGATGTAATGAATAAATGTAATGCCTGTGGATTTTAATTTCAGTCTTGTGCAGTGAATTCGCGACAAGCCGTTATATTTTTGCAGCTGCTGTTTTCTTGTTCAAAGCAGAAAAAGAAGCAGATCATAGTGAGTTGAAAGAAGAGCATATATATACATGTACATTCCGCCTACAGCTGCAGACATTTGCCCGAGCCATAAACTGACAGAAGCAGTAAAATACCTCTGTTATATTGCTATTCCCAGAACTGCAGTGTCTATGTGAGAGGAGAGGGTGTGTGTGTGTGTGTGTGTGTGTGTGGTTGTGAGTGATGTTGTGAGTGCGTGTGTGTGTGTGTGTCTCTCCCTCTCTCCCTCTCTCTCTCTCTCTCTCTCTCTCTCTCTCTCTCTCTCTCTCTCTCTCTCTCCCTCTCTCGCACCTTCTCTCTCGCACCTTTTTTCTCTGTCTGCCTGTCTTTCTGTTTTTCTGTCTCTCTCGCACACACACACACACACACACACACACACACACACACACACACACACACTATAACGGTTTCACCTGGACATATTGACGAGCATTTACTAATTGAATTAGTTCCAGGGAAGCACAGTACAAAGGAAAGTAACTTCTTTACGGGCATGTGAGAGGAAGATAACGTGTACATGTTCGTTTTTACATTTAGTCAAATTTTGACTAAATGTTTTAACATAGAGGGGGGAATCGAGACGAGGGTCGTGGTGTATGTGCGTGTGTGTGTGTGTGTGTGTGTGTCTGTCTGTCTGTGTGTGTGTGTGTGTGTGTGTAGAGCGATTCAGACTAAACTACTGGGCCGATCTTTATGAAATTTGACATGAGAGTTCCTGGGTATGATATCCTCAGACGTTTTTTTTGTTTTTTTGATAAATGTCTTTGATGACGTCATATCCGGCTTTTCGTGAAAGTTGAGGCGGCACTGTCACGCCCTCATTTTTCAACCAAATTGGTTGAAATTTTGGTCAAATAATCTTCGACAAAGCCCGGACTTCGGTATTGCATTTCAGCTTGGTGGCTTAAAAATTAATTAATGACTTTGGTCATTAAAAATCTGAAAATTGTAAAAAAAAATTTTTTTTTATAAAACGATCCAAATTTACGTTCATCTTATTCTCCATCATTTGCTGATTCCAAAAACATATAAATTAACAACAAGCTCTGAAAAATAAATATATAAAAATTATTATCAAAAATTTTTTTTCGAAATCAATTTAAAAACACTTTCATCTTATTCCTTGTCGGTTCCTGATTCCAAAAACATATAGATATGATATGTTTGGATTAAAAACACGCTCAGAAAGTTAAAACGAAGAGAGCTACAGAAAAGCGTGCTATCCTTCTCAGCGCAACGAATACCCCGCTCTTCTTGTCAATTCCACTAGCACTGCCTTTGCCACGGGCGGTGGAGTGACGATGCTACGATACGGTCTTGCTGCGTTGCGTTGCGTTCAGTTTCATTCTGTGAGTTCGACAGCTACTTGACTAAATGTTGTATTTTCGCCTTACGCGACTTGTTTATTGTCCATGCATCTGAAGAGTACATTTTCATTGTTATCTTTTTCTTGTGTACGATACATCAATATATTAATAGTCTGAACTTATTTAAGCCACACTGAGGGTCATAGGCAGAGGTTTTCTCCTGACCGTGAAATGAAAGGATATGCGTGGGGTGTTCGTGCTTGTTTTGCTGCATCACTTTGTGAAAAAGTAGGCCTGCCTGACAGTCATTTACTCAAGATATTCACAAAAAGAGGAGTATTCATATCACACATGGAGTTTTGATCGACTTTATAATGTACGTCTTAAGCAAAAGTTAGGGTTGGTTATGCTAGTAAGCTTTATTGGCGCATGTTGTTGTTGTTGTTGTTGTTTTTGTTGTTGTTGTTGTTGTTGTTTTTGTTGTTGTTGTTGTTGTTGTTGTTGTTGCTGATCCAGTCGATGTATTAACAAAAGAACAGTTTGAAATAAAGTATTATTCCGAACGGTTACAAGAACAAAATAAAACACCCTTCCACCGGGAATGTTGTCCACATAAATGCGTATACAAACAAATGAATAAATGAATACATTCATAATAAATAAAGGAATAACCAGTCGCGTAAGGCGAAATTACAATATTTAGTCAAGTAGCTGTCGAACTCACAGAATGAAACTAAACGCAATGCAACGCAGCAAGACCGAAAACTCGTAACATCGTCAGTCCACCAGTCAATCTGTTCCATACATTCAGTATGACAATCTTTATAGCAATGTATTTTTTTTTCTAAACGATAAAGTGTACTTAGTTTGGTATAAAAACTGGTAGCAGCCACCTTGTAGAGTCCTACTTTGGGTGTAATCCACCCTTAAAAAACACGCGATGAAGTTGCGGCACTGATGGCTGACCATCAATGTGGCGGGCCACTTCCGTTTTCTGCCGCCAATGTTTTGGTTTTTGAGAGCAGACGCATCCCATGATTTGACACGTCATTACAACGCTCATGTAGGGAAATGTCACTCATCAGTCAGCTGTTGTGTGGATAACACACACGACACCTACCAAAGCAAGGTTAGAATGGAAAAACAGAGCAGTGTAGCGATATTCTGTCGCGATTCGAGCGCGTGCTTTGCCGTCACGTACACCGCTGGACTGCCGAACCCATGTCGCCGAGTGAAAAAGTATGGTACGCGACTTTTGACATATTGAGAAGAGAGCAAGGTCACAAAACAGCTTCGTTTTTTTGGTAAGGATAGCATATTATACTGAAAAAACAGTTGGTTTTGCTTCCCAGACCCTACGGCTTTCAGTGTCAACGTTCGTCTTTCATTGTTTATTTATCTATTTTTGTTTTTCTGTTTTTAGGAGCAGTTCTGTCTTCTATAAACGGAGTGCGTTTGAAAAAAAAATCTTGTATATATATTTTTGTTTATTTGTTTGTTTGTTAAAAGACCCTTTTGCTCTCAGAAAAGGCTTACACCATATTTGAGAAAAACTATTAAGTTACGTTAACTTTTTTTCTGGCGAAAGACTACAAAGATGTTGATCCATTTTGTGAACCCTCAACTTCACAGTCACCTGTTGTTGACTGGAGTCGATGCATTTTCTGTCAGAACAAGACAACAGAACATCTGAACTGCCCAGCAGTGGGTACAAGGAGTGGCGAAGGATACACTTTGTTTGCTGAAAATGTCCAACAGTTTCTTGCATGCGGTTTTGACCTTCCTGTAACTGTGGGGGTATCTCAACTAAATGATGAATCTGGGATTAAAGAGACTGTTCAGAAAAATAGTGCATCGTGGCATAAGTCTTGCAGAGAAAAAATGGACAAGCGAAGTTTGGAAAGACTTCAAAAGAAAGCTGAGAAACGGCAGGCAGAGGACAGAGCAAGCACCTGCAGCTCAGCCAAAACAAGACGATCTGCTGGCACTCCGGCGTCATCCAAAGATAGTTGTTTCTTTTGTAATGAGAGCTCTGGCAAGTTGTACAGCGCAGTAACATTTGGACTGGACTATAAGGTGAGACATGCAGCTAACCTTCTTCAAGACAAGGACTTGCTTAAAAAGCTTGCTGCTGGAGATATGATTGCTACAGATTCACAATATCATCTGAAATGTTTGATTTCCCTGTACAATCGTGCCAATAAATACGAAAATGAACTGAACTGTGACCAGAGCAACAGTTCTGTTTGTCATGGCATTGCTTTTGCTGAGCTGGTGTCATATATCCAGAGTTTTGAACATGACGAAACAACAGCCCCTGTGTTCCGTATGTCAAAACTTTGCACACTGTACAAAACTCGACTACAGGAACTTGGAGTTAGTTGCAGTCTGCATACCACAAGACTCAGACAGAAACTACTGGATGCATGCCCTGAGCTTCAAGAATGCAATACAGGTCGCGGAAGAGATGCTACTCTTGTCTTCAAACGTGACCTGGGATATGCAGTGAGCAAGGTTGTTGATCATGATTCTGACGCCTTGCTGCTTGCAAGATTGTCCGCAGAGAGATTTTCTCGAAGCAGCAAAACTTCAATGGGGATTTCCTTGAAAACTGCCAAGAAAATGCAACACCATCTTTGTTGAAAGCTCTCGTCAGTATGATTTTGGATGGGCCAGGAAACTCCACCAAAACAATCAATCCATCACAAGAGGAGGCTGCATTAGGACAAAAGCAGTCACAGGCAGCGCTTACCATTTCTCAGCTCCTCGTATTTAACAGCAGAAAACATGCACCAAGAGATCCCTTGAAGGACACCCGTCGTAACCATGCAAAAGAGAAGGAAACTCTGCTTCCTGTTTACCTTGGACTGAAAATACACGCCGAGACCAGGAAGTATGGTATTATTGATATTCTGTACAATCTGGGTCTGTCAGTGTCCTATGATAGGGTTATAAGCATTTCCAATGACCTGGCCAACAGTGTGTGCACAAAGTTTGAGAGAGAGGGTGTGGTTGTCCCCCCACAGCTTGTAGGAGGTGTTTTCACAGTTGCTATGGTCGATAACATAGACCACAATCCAAGCTCCACTACAGCTACAGAGTCCTTTCACGGAACAAGCATTTCTATGGTTTAACACCCCTCTGATTGTGACGGAAAGCCAGAGTTTCTGTCGATCGACAAAGCAGTTCAAGGCCGAAGGTCTGTTGTACCCTTGCCCATCACCTACACACTTCTGTCACCTGTGGAACTGAATCGAGAAGCTGAAGTCCCTGTTGTGTTCGGACCTTGCAGGCCTCCTGTTTCTTCCGACACAACACGTAAGGCCGAACAGTATCGTTGGCTGGAAACGGTGAAAAAACGTGTTGATACCTCTGAAGAATATGATGGAAGGCAAGCAGTATCTTGGGGAGCTTACCACGCAGGTGTGCAGCAGCAAGGAGACGAAAGGGTTGCACTGTTGCCACTTCTGATGGACAATGCACACTCTCCAGCACTCATAAAACATGTGATGCAAGTGATAAAGAACGGCATTACTCACCTCAATCCAGGTCAAACACCTGTCTTGGCAATGGATCAGCCGCTGTATGCACTGGCTAAAGAAATTCAGTGGTCATTTCCTGAGGAACTTGGAGAAGACAAATTTGTAGTCATGCTTGGAGGACTCCACATTGAAATGGCTGCACTGCGACTTCTCGGCGACTGGCTCGAGGGAAGTGGTTGGACCGCCATGCTTGAAACAGCAGGAATTGTCAGGGGAGGTGTTGCTGACTCACTTCTCAAGGTTTCCCATGTCCTAAGAACACGACTTGCCCACCAAACAACTGCTGCAGCACTCTACATTCTCCAACACAAAGCATTTGAGAAACAGAAAGCCACAGAAAATGCCAGATCAGACTTTGAACAGTGGTGCCTTGAGACAAGTAAAGAACAACCAATGTTTGCCTTTTGGGGGTTGGTCCTAGATCTGGAACTCTCTGTGCTGCAGGTCATCCACGCACTCAGAACATCAGACTTCGAACAGTTCATCGAAGCCCTCACCAGTCAAATGCCATGGTTTTCTCTTGACCATGTGCACTATGCACGCTGGGTCTCTGTGCATCTCCGAGATCTGTTTGAAATGAGGAGGCGACATCCTTGTGTTCATCAAGCTTTCTGTTGTGGAGCTTTCACCATCAAGAAAACAAAACGCCCTTTCTCTGCAATAACCTTGGATCATGCCCATGAACAGTGCAATGCAACAGTGAAGGGTGACGGTGGTGCTGTGGGACTAACCAACAATCCAGGAGCTTTGCGGCGGTGGGTGACAGCAGGTCCTGAAATTGCACGTTTAGTCAGCAATTTTGAGCATGAGATGTCTACCTCAAAGTTGTTTACTCTAATAACAGTTACACAACCGAAGGATTGGAGCCGTGCACGCATGAGGAGGCAGACACAAGGCTCTTTCTGCATGCTGCGGATTGTGTCAAACAGGGCCAAACAAGGATCATCATCAGGACTGCAGACACTGACGTCATCGTACTTGCCGTCTCCGTTGCACGTAAACTTCAAGCAGAGGAGATGCGGGTGGCGTTTGGAACTGGGAAGCATTTCAGGAACATCCCAGCGCACGAAATTGCGTCAGCTTTAGGCCCGGACAAGTGCACGTCGTTACCAGTATTCCACGCCCTTACGGGGTGTGATACGGTTTCCTTCTTTGCAGGGCACGGAAAAGCTAAGGGATGGCAGACGTGGAGCGTGTATCCTGAAGTCACAAAAGCATTTCTTCGGATCGCATCCTGCAGCGAGCAAGTGACTGCTTCAACCTTTGAAATCATAGAACGTTTTGTGGTCTTGATGTATGACCGCAGCAGCTCTTGTTTGAAAGTGAACGAGGCACGAGAAAAACTCTTTTCTCAGCGGAACAGATCCATCGAGTTCATTCCACCAACATCTGATGCTCTCAGGCAACATGTCCTCCGAGCAGCTTTTCAAGGACGCGTGTGGAGCCAGTGCCTTGAAAAAACTCCGGAGCTTCCTTCTCCTTCTGAGTATGGATGGAAAAAGGAAGGCCAGCTCTGGCAGCCTGTGTGGATGACACTGTGTCAGGCCCAGGATGCCTGCTACGAACTCATAAAGTGTGGTTGCAAGAAAGTGTGCAGAGGCCGCTGTAAGTGTGCATCAGTGCATCTGAAGTGTACTGCGCTTTGTGGCTGTGGTGGGGATTGTCATCAGGATTAACTGCATACTCGGGTGAGTGAAAACAGATGTACGTCATGCTCAGTCATTGTAGAGTTAAGAGAGATCTGACTGGGTAAGAGCTATAACATATTTCATTTTGTCCTAACGAGTGTGAAAATTCATACTCAACTTGTTTGTGAAAGCCGAACTCACGAAATGTTTTTTTTTTTTTTTTTTTTTTTTTTTGGGGGGGGGGGGGTATATTTTTATGGGGTCAGGCCAGACACTTAAAATTGTATTCTTGAATCTTGTTATCTGTGTGAAGTAAATGTTTACCTCTTATCATTGTTAAGCTGTATTAGCATCAAACGTGTACGAAAAGTAATAACCTGTGCTCTTGATTAGAAATACGAGCATTCTAAGGGTATTTTATTTGACCTAGATTGCGGACACAGCCCTGTCTAACTTAGAGTGTTCAAGATTGGCTGCTACCATTTTTTATATTCAGCATGGTGTTAGGTATCATCACAGCAAATTTCAGATTGCTATATAAAAATGCCTTCTGATGGCATTTTTTGGTGCTAAACAGATTGACTACACCGCTCACGGCAAAGGCAGTGAAATTGACAAGAAGAGCGGGATAGTAGTTGCGCTGAGAAGGATAGCACGCTTTTCTGTACCTCTCTTCGTTTTAACTTTCTGAGCGTGTTTTTAATCCAAACATATCATATCTATATGTTTTTGGAATCAGGAACCGACAAGGAATAAGATGAAAGTGTTTTTAAATTGATTTCGACAATTTAATTTTGATAATAATTTTTATATATTTAATTTTCAGAGCTTGTTTTTAATCCAAATATAACATATTTATATGTTTTTGGAATCAGCAAATGATGGAAAATAAGATGAACGTAAATTTGGATCGTTTTATAAAAGAAATTTTTTTTTACAATTTTCAGATTTTTAATGACCAAAGTCATTAATTAATTTTTAAGCCACCACGCTGAAATGCAATACCGAAGTCCGGGCTTCGTCGAACAATACTTGACCAAAATTTCAACCAATTTGGTTGAAAAATGAGGGCGTGACAGTGCCGCCTCAACTTTCACGAAAAGCCGGATATGACGTCATCAAAGACATTTATCAAAAAAATGAAAAAAACGTTCGGGGATTTCATACCCAGGAACTCTCATGTCAAATTTCATAAAGATCGGTCCAGTAGTTTAGTCTGAATCGCTCTACACACACACACACACACAGACACACACACGCACATACACCACGACCCTCGTCTCGATTCCCCCCTCGATGTTAAAACATTTAGTCATAACTTGACTAAATGTAAAAACAAGAAATTCCTTCGAGGTAGGAAAAACACCCCCGTTGGTCAAAGGGAAATAACCATTCTCACTGCACCCATTCTCACTGCCACCAACTGAGAAGGTTATTTCCCTTTGACCATGAATATGTTTCTCTATAAGTCCTTGTAGAATCTTAATCCACCAATAACTCCCTAACCGTGTGTTTGACTGGTCCCAACTTTTGTAAGGACCGTCTCAGGAATGTATAGAACCTGTTCACCAAGTTTGGTGACGATCGGTCCGTTCATTCTTGAGATCTATATGCGAACACAAACACACAAACACACAAACACACAAACAAACAAACAAACACATCGACCGAAACCTATACACACCCCTATACCGGGGGTGTAAAAAGCATTGTAGTGTACGACGGAAGATGTTAATCGTTTTCTTAGCATTCTTTACATTTCACAAGTTTGTGATACTAAAACATCACATGCTTTTGATTCTCCACCAATCACTGACCCCCCCCCCCCCCCTCCCCATCACAGACACACAATATGTTTGTCCCCGCCCCCGAACCCTCTAACATTTTAATTTTAATTTTAATTATTTTGCTTTTTTTTTTTTACTGTGAATGTTACGGTATTGGCGCCGCCACAAAAACACCGCAGGCACCATCCTGACCTCAGGTCAAACTGAGTTCGACTCATTCTCTCCCTGACAGGATGCCTTGAGTTTCCCTGTCTGGCAAGGAAACCGATTTTTTTTTTACATATTTAGAGCTTTTTGTAATGTATTATGGATATAAGCAGATTCGCGATCGTCGATAATGATTTGTCATGGTGTTGTGTAATTTTTAAATTACAAAGGAATTGATATGTAAGACTGTTTCAAGCGAGCTATTTTTTCGCGGCTGTATTTACTGTGCAAACAACTCTAAATATGGCAAAAGTGTCACGTGATAATCAACCGTTTGGTTTCGGCGTTCGCTGAAGCAGACGATTTTTTCTGTAGTGATACAACCATATATTACGGTCTCCTTCCGGCAGCAGTCCCAAAATTTCGACTTGTTTTGACCTTAGAACGATGTCTTTATCATAACTGTGAAGAACAGAACGGAGATCACTGTCGAAGTCGGCCAATCTGCAATGATTTTCGTCTCGCGAACACGGCTCGCAAACAACATATGGGAGATAACTTGTTTTGATAGATTCGCGTAGGACTTTCGCGTCCGGTCAGAGAGATAATTGGCAATAGCCGTTGAGCGATGTAATCAGAATGCGCAGGCACGTGATACTGGGTAGACATGCACAACTTCTGCAGTCTAAAAATAGCAAAGCTCTCTGTCTGAAACCAAATTTACGAGTAAACTCTAGGAAATACTGTGACTTGACTCGACAATATTACATTGTATTGATTTGTCCAGGAATGGGAACAATATCCACGGATTTTTGTAGCTGTTATTGATTGCATGTGTGTCTGGAACGAATATTCTGCTTTGATAAATTAGCTGTTTCACATAAGCTAGTGCCGCCGTGGGAGTGGTTGTACACGTACAGAACAGTTTCAGTTTGTTGTGTTCATATGTCGCTCCTCGGTTTTATGTTTTAACTTGGCGTCTTCTCGGTGTCGCTGTTCTTCTTGAAAGCCCCGGTGTAAGACGAAATTTTTACTCCACGAAAAATTGGCTCGTCGTACAAGAAAAGAACTCCCCAAGGCACGAAAAAATTACTCCCTCCACGAAATTTTTATTCCCCATTTGTTTTACTGCCAGTAAAAATCTCGTACGCGAAATCGGGATGCGGGCGAAGGGATAATGCCAATATGCGTTCTTGCGCAAACGAATATAGCGCTACCCCTCCCCCCCCCCCCACCCCTTCCACACTGCCAGGACTAACAGGGGACACGGGAGTAAAAGTTTCGTACACCTGGCGTGGGCAGTTAAATTGCTCGTGTTAAGGTGGAGTAATTTATTGGTTATTTATTCGTCAGGGGAGTGACATTTTTGAACGAAATGTTTACTCGGAACACACCTGAACCCGTATGCTTATGGGGGTAATTCGCGACAACTCACGAAGTTTTGAGTGACATCGGAAGTACTTGCCTCACTTTCGTATGCATGGGCCGGAAGAAGGGCTTAGTTCGAAGCAAAGCGAGGAAGTAACTGAGGGTAGTTTGCGACTACTTCCAAAGTTTTGAGCGACATCGGAAGTACATTCTCACTTTCGCATGCATGGGACGGAAAAAGAGCTTACTTTGGAAGCAAACGAGGAAGTAAGTGAGGGTAATTGTTCTACAGCGAGACCCAAGAGTTAAACACGCTACTTCCAACGTTTCTCAGTGCAAAATGGCAGGGCTTTTCTTCGGTTTTTCATATCAAACCGAGCTAACACAAATGAAAGTCCCAAAGAGAGAAAATATAAGGAAAAGTCGTATCTCGTGCGTGCATTTCGTGCAAATGTCCCTGAATACAAACCTGAGTTGCCTGCTTTGACTTTTGTTCGTTCTGGGTCACTGGCCACCACTCTTTCATCCCCGCTTATACAGGTGGTGTTTCTATGTAAATGGGCGTCGTTGTGTGCATGTGTGAGTGTGTGTTTGTGTGAGAGTGTGCGTGTGTGTATGTGTGTGCAGGGCCGGATCTGGAGGGGGGGGGGGGGGGGGGGGGTTCCTGGGGTTCCGATGACGATGGCGATACATGGTTATGTACATTTGAAAGTCAAGATTGGATTTGTTTTTGAAAGCATAGGACAGTTTCTGTACGCAATTAAACAAAATGAACACAGAGGCAAAAACCGGATGTTGCAGCCTGAATGCAATTGAGATGCGATAAAGAAAAAGATTAATAAAAAAAAATATAAAAAAATATTTAGCTCCCAGCGGCACTTGAATCCAGAGCGTCGAATTAAAATTCCGAAACCGTAACCACTGCACTATGCTACTCGTGTGGAAAAAAGCATGATGAAAAGATGTGTTATGAGTTATTCAGTCGTGATAGTTTGAAAGCTCGCCACCTTCGCCGAATGACTCGAGCACGTTTTTTTCGGTCAGTAACTGATCGAACTGTCGGTTTTGAGCCACTCTGTTTCAAGCATTTCACCTAAATCAAACAAGAATGTCACAGTTCGTGTCTATGGTGCAAGGTAGCCGACCGTTGCATTGTAGCCAAGTTACGACAGTTGCTCGATTGACGCATTTCACGTCTTCGATATTGTGTCTGAGCTCATTTCCCAATGAGCTGCCTTTAAAACCGGAATGTCCTGCAATTGTAGTATGCGTTGGGGGGTTCATTTAGATGGGTAAGGACCCTTTAAGATGCGATATCGTCGTATAATGATGTCAAGTGAGAGACCCTGAAAATTAACTTTGAAAGTGGGAACTTCGGAAGCAAAGTTGCCTGCTACTCGGTATGCACGAGCTAACTTGAACGCCGAAGTAGTGGCTTCGAGAGTCCGGAGGTCAAGGTCGAGAAAATTGGGGGAATCCCAATTAGTGCGCATGCGTTTGTAAACAGTAGGCTTAGCAACCAGAAGAAACAAATCTCATCTCGAGTTCGT
>NC_090256.1:80820901-80835901 GCF_037325665.1 Littorina saxatilis | reverse complement strand
ACTGTTTGCTGTTTACGCACTATCATATGATTCGCTATGTAACGTTTGGTAAGCTTACCTTGCAACAGCTTTCTTGTCTTTGTTGGCATTTCTGGCTGTGTTGACCGTCAGAATTATTTTAAGAACCAGGCTGCTGCAGTCGACATGTTTCGCATATTGTAGGGTTACCATGCTGCATAGGTAAAGTGGCTTGTATAACCTGACTATTCTGTTTCAAAACACTGTTTATATTTGTGTAGGTTGTAGTCATCATAACTAATCGCATTTTGCCATTTGTTTCAGAAAGGAGGTTAACCTACAACAAGATCGACGCTATGTCAGATATATGCCTCAGCCACATGAAGACTTCCGAATTTAGATCTACTCGGCATGGTGACAAGTCTTGATGAAAAGTATAGGACTGAGGACAGCAGTGGAAAAAGTGCCCACATGGCAGGTACCTAACCTATTACCCTAGTCATTTTATCTGTTTGCCTTCTTTTGAAAATTATACATGGAGTTGATATGATGCGTTAGTTTTAACTGTGTGTGCGTGTGTGTGTGTGTGTGTGTGTGTGTGTGTGTGTGTGTGTTTGTTACGGAGTGAGTGAGTTTGTGTTATGTTACTGTTTGTTGATTTCTTACGGGAGCCTTGAAGGCTTCGCCTCTTGTTTTACGTTATTTTGATTTTTTTTTTTTTTTTTCCCCCAAATGCCAAAAAAAAAAGTCTAGGGTCGCGCGAAAAAAATAGGGTCGGTCGGGTTACCGTAAACAGACTATTTTTTTGTTTGGTCTAAAACAGACCTGCATGTAAAGGATGTACAGGTGTGCAAGGTGGCGAACAGCTGTGCCTCGTGCACTATATAGAGGAAAAACCCAGTGTATGATATTGAGTAACCAGCTAGAGGGCAGAAATATCGAGACGCCGGGGGAGGAGGGAGTGAGAGGGGATGGGGGAAGGGGGTAGGGGTTGGGCCAAGGAATGATCTAATGGCTATGTCAAGTTTACGTATAAGACAGGTGTTATCATTGTATTGACGGTATCACGCACGTTTGACAGCTTGAGGGTTGGCAGTCAAACGATGTATTGAGAGGATGAGGATATTTTCGTTCAAAGGTTTGTTGATATAATTATGCGGACTAGCTTTTGTGAGTGTTCGGCAGTCTGTCTGTCTGTCTGTCTGTCTGTCTGTCTGTCCGTCTGTTTAAAGAGAAAAGTACGCGCGCGCGCGCGCGTGTGTGTGTGTGTGTGTGTGTGTGTGTTTGTGTTTATGTACGTATGTGTGTGTGTGTGTGTGTGTGTGTGTGTGTGAGTGTGTGTGTGTGGGTGTGTGTGTTTCTGAATCTGTCTGTTTGTGTGCATGTTCGCCTGGCCGTCTTGTTTTCCGTTCGTTTGTCTGTCTGTCTGTCTGTCTGTCTGTCTGTCTGTCTGTCTACGTTAAGCACTAGAAAGAATAAGACTGCTATGCTTTTTAAGTAACATAATGCTGGAGAAGAAGAAAAGTTGTAAAAAAAAATGTAGATGGTACTGTCAAGGGAATTGTGGAGCTGCCGGACAGTGCTAGAAATGCCGGACAGAAAAATATAAAGCAATGAAGTTGACATACATAATATTGCCGTTGTCAGCCTACACGACAAGAGGTGTGAATAATTTAAAAGGACTTAGGGTAACGAAATAGAGGGTGAGGGGGGGAGGGGGGGGAAAGAGGGAGAATTAAGAGGGGAGGGGGTGACCAGCCGGTGTCGTGATTGCAGCAGTACAGTAAAGTTCACAAACTGATCGATGCAAACGGTGGCAGTTGTCGGAACTCGACTCCCCCTCTACCCCCTCTCCCGTCAATTCTCCCTCCAACCCACAGGCCTACACTCTCCCTCCCTACCCCTACTCCTTCCTCTCCTCGGCCTCTCCCACCCCCACCCCCTATTCTCCCCCCCCCCCACCCTCCTCTCTCACAACACGGGCATCAGGCCAGGGTTGTCGTCGCGATCTTTTGGTGTGGTTGCTGAGCGCAGTGCGGTCAGAGAGAGAGAGAGAGACAGAGAGAGACAGACAGAGACAGAGAGACAGAGAGAGAGTGAGGAGCCAGTGGTAGTTGTGGTGTGGTTGCTCAGTGGAGTAGGGTCAGAGAGAGAGAGAGAGAGAGAGAGGCCAGTGGCAGTCGTGGTGTGGCTCCATTCTGCTTTTCACTTTTCCTGCGCCTGCCAATCACCGTCACCGCGCCGACTTCGATCAGCCGCCGCGCTGCTGTGTCTATACTCCAGTAAAGCTTTTAGAGGGGACGTTACGTTTGGTTGCATCTGCATCTCAGTGAATAGTAGGGTTCGTTAGTTGCACCAGTGACTGGGCTGAGTTCGCTTGCACCTCTATATCTCAGTGAGTCAGTTGGGTTTGTGTTAGTGTATCAGAAGTAGGGCTTCGTTTGCATTTACATTTCAGTGAGACGGATTTGTGTCGGTGCATTAGTAATAGAATTGTGTTTGCATCTCTATCTGAGTGGGTCGGATTTGTGAAGGTGTAATAGTAATAGGACTTTGATTGCACCTCTATCTCATAGAGTCGGGACTCGAGTCGATTTTGTTTTCATTTATCTCAGTGAATAAAGTTCGAAAGGGCTTCGTTTGCATCTACATCTCGGTGAGTCAGATTTGTGAAGGTGTAATAGTAATAGGATTTTGTTTGCATCTCTATCTCAGAGAGTCGGGACTCGAGTCGAGTTTCTTTTGCATTTATCTCAGGGAGTCGAGTTCCCTTGCCGGTGTAACACGAAATTTTTACTCCACGAAAAATTTACTCCGGAGTAAATATTTCGTACGAAATTCTTACTCCGAGTACACTTTTCGTACGAGAAAAGAACTCCCCAAGGCACGAAAAAATTACTTCCTCCACGAAATTTTTACTCCCCATTTTTTTTACTTCTAGTAAAAATCTCTTACGCAAAAATGGGATGCGGGCGAAGGGATAATGCCAATAAGTGATCTCGCGCACACGAATGTCGCGCTACCCTCCTTCCACCCCTTCCACCACCAAGACCAACAGGGGACAAGGGAGTAAAAATGTCGTACACCTGACAAGGGAGGTTAAATTGCTCGTGTTGGGGTGAAGTAATTTATTCGTTATTGATTCGTCAGGGGAGTAACATTTTTGTACGAAATGTTTACTCGGAACTCACCTGTCTTGGGGAGTAATTTTCTCGTGCAATGGGGGAGTGCCTTTTTCGTAAAGGGAGTAACTTTTTCGTACGAAATGTTTACTCCGGAGTAAAAATCTCGTGGGAGTAATTTTCTCGTGTTACACCGGCATTGCAGTGAATCGAGTTCGTTTGCGTAGATCTTGATATAGTATCTCAGTGAATCTAGTTTGTGTTGTTGCATCCATGTAAGTGAGTCGGGTTCGTTAAGCTGCATCAGTAATTAGTGTTGGGTTGCAGCTATCTCAGTGAACTTCGTTTAGTTGCATCTGATCTGATTCATTGTGTAAATCGATCATGTCGTTTCAGGTTGCATAGTTAAAGGGCAAAATACATCTGCGCAGTCGCCACTACACTACATGCTGCGATAGGGATTATGACGAGTACTTGGCCTGTTTTCTTTTCACGCAACGTATATAGTGGGCTGGGAAAAAAAAGAATTACCTCAATAATCTGCAGTGCGTCGTCTGTCATGCTGGCGTTACATAGGTGAGCGCCGGGCCTAAGAAGAGTTCGCTAAGTTACATTCATCTCAGTGAGTCGGGTTCGTTCAGTTGCATCAGTGATAATTGTTCGTTTGCAGCTATCTCAGTTAACTTTGTGTAGTTGCATCTAATCTGTTTCATTGTGTAAATCGATCGGGTTCGTTTCAGGTTGCATCTGTGAGAAGGGTTCGCTTTCATCTATCTCAGTGAGTCAAGTTGCATGAATTTCAGTGTGTCACGTGAGGCTACAGAATCCGCCCAGCTTGGGCGACAGATAGGGTCGTCAGCTCTCGCTCTTGGTAGCCGCCGTATTTTGACTTTCAATTTGTATACTCACTATAGTGGAGGAAGAATGTACACTAGGAAATGCGGTTCTGTGGGTTTGAATGCCTATATTCAATTGTTTGCATTTGAATTAATAAGGTTTGCTTTTATCTCTCTCAGCACGGCTCCCCACGGACGTCCCTCCTGGAGGGTCCCGGGACCCCCACTTACAATTGTTAGAGGGTCCATGGACCCAAGGGTCCTAAAGCAGAAAAGCCTCCCGGTGTACTTATAAAACATTGTGGTCACGTATAGTGTACTGTGAACAATAGCGTAGCGCAGTCTGAAAAATTATCTACGGTACGCACGATAAAGGAAATTAAGTGCGTCACAGGACCCGCTCGTTTAAAGTTTAGTGCGTCCCGGGACCCCCTCAATACATTTCTAGTACGTGTTTCCGTCTTCTAGTGCGTTTAGGACGTAGGGACGCGCACTTTGGGGAGCCCTGCTCAGTGAGTCGTTTCTGTTACTGAAATTACATGAATCTCAGTGTGCTAGTCGAGTTTGTTTGGCTGAATCTTGTACAGTAAACTGGGTTTGTTTGGCTGTTTCCGAGTGTTACAGTAAACGAAGTTTCACTCGGCTTAGAGGAAACAATTACTGTGCTTCTGTCGTTTATAGAGTGTGCTTGTTCGACTGAGTGCATTTCGAAAAATGGTGTCATTATTTAAGCGTATTTATGCCTTGTACTCCGGAACTGTGGTGAACAAAGTGGGCGTTTTAATTAACCCAGTGTAAATCAACTACAGTGGAAAACAATTACGTGTGCGTGTGGTATATTATTATCTCCTTGCTTGCGAAATTGCGTTGTATTTACACCCCCGGTATAGGGGTGTGTATAGGATTCGGTCGATGTGTTTGTTTGTTTGTTTGTGTTCGCATATAGATCTCAAGAATGAACGGACCGATCGTCACCAAACTTGGTGAACAGGTTCTATACATTCCTGAGACGGTCCTTACAAAAATTGGGACCAGTCAAACACACGGTTAGGGAGTTATTGGTGGATTAAGATTATACAAGGACTTATAGAGGGACATATTAATGGTCAAAGGGAAATAACCTTCTCAGTTGGTGGCAGTGAGAATGGTAAGGACGGGGGTGTTTTTCCTACCTCGGAGGAATTTCGTGTTTTTTCCTGTGTACAGGATCGCGTAAACCTTCAAAACTCAGTGCAGTTATTTTCTCTCCAAAAACCTAAAAAACTTATATGGCTGATAACTAAAAAGTGTAAACATTCAAATTTCTACACCGCTGGTTCGCATACTTTGATGTGAGAAGAAATACAATTTATCGTCATTTTATGAGCAGCAAACCCCATTTCCCTACGTTTGTGCGTTGAGGAGGAAATTGAGTTTCATCGTTAAAGAAAGCGTAAATAATATGCCAGTAAAATATGTTTGTTATGATTGTTGTATAATACAGGTAAAAAAAATGCTGTACGAAACCTTGTTGATTGGTAGAAGCAAAAGCACACTTCCTCACTTATGTTTGTAGATTAATCGATGCTAAATAAAAATAAAAATTCATAAGATGGTTCATTCGTGAAGAATATTGGTGAAGAATATTGTTAGAATCACTACTGACAACAAATGACAAGATACGTATACAGTGCGTTTTTTTCCGGTGCAGTGATAACGATCTGCGTGCGTCAGTTTGAGTTCACACAGGATTTGTTTCCGCATTCTTTTCCATTGGTAGCAGCTGTCACTCTTTCCGTCATTATCACTGTCGGGCGGGGATGTAGCTCAGTCGGTAGCGCGCTGGATTTGTATCAGTTGGCCGCTGTCAGCGTGAGTTCGTCCCCACGTTCGGCGAGAGATTTATTTCTCAGAGTCAACTTTGTGTGCAGACTCTCCTCGGTGTCCGAACACCCCCGTGTGTACACGCAAGCACAAGACCAAGTGCGCACGAAAAAGATCCTGTAATCCATGTCAGAGTTCGGTGGATTATAGAAACACGAAAATACCCAGCATGCTTCCTCCGAAAACGGCGTATGGCTGCCCAAATGGCGGGGTAAAAAAACGGTCATACACGTAAAATTCCACTCGTGCAAAAAACACGAGTGTACGTGGGAGTTTCAGCCCACGAACGCAGAAGACAGAAGAAGACTATCACTGTCGACGTATATTTGTATCAGTGATCACACGCTAGCCGTTTTATCAGTACAGTTTCTAAATGTGTAATGCAAAGGAGTCAAAGGAAGCTGCTATGTGCAGTGATGATATTTTTTTGTAGGGTGTGTGTGTGTGTGTGTGTGTGTGTGGGGGGGGGGGTCATTAAAAATATCGGGTTGCCCGGTTGCCCATTATAATTTCCAACATTTCGACCGCTAAAATACTTGAAAGTCATTGTCCGCAACAGCGACAGAAAAATAGAACCCGAACACCTGAAAGCGAATTTGTTTTGAATGCATTGTGTTTTCGCACAGAAATAAATGTAAGTTAAGGGCAGAATATACCTGCGCAGAATCAGCGGCACAGACGACGCACTGCAGATTATCCCAGCCCCATCCTGAACTCAGGTAAAATGAGTTACTTCCCTTCGGGTCCCATTTATCCCTGACAGGATGCCTTTGTTTTCCTTCTCTGGAGAGGAAATCGACTTTTTACATATTTAGAGCTTTTCGTAATGTGTTATTGATACAAGCAGATTCGCGATCGTCGATAATGATTTTTCATGGTGTTGTGTAATTTTGAAATTACAAAGGAATTGTAAGACAGTTTCAAGCGAGCTATCTTTCGCGGGTGTATTTACTGTGCAAACAACTCTAAATATGGCAAAAGTGTCACGTGATAATCAACTTTGGCTACGAAGCAGACGACACTTTTTTCCATAACCAGTTGGGAGTGATGCAACAATATCACGGTCTTCTTCCCACAGCAGTCTCAACATTTCGACTTGTTTTAACCTTAGAACGATGTCTTTATCATAACTGTGAAGAACAGAACGGATATCACTGTCGAAGTCGGCCAATCTGCAATCACTTTCGTCTCAGTTCGTTACGTCTATTCTCAGCAACATTAGCGAAAAACATGGGAGATAACTCTGTATTCTTATTTTGATAGATTCCGCGCAGTAATTATGCATCCGGTCAGAGAGATATGCCGGCGATACGGCATGGACCGATAATGATCAGAATGATCCCAGCCCGCTACACGTTGCGTGAAAAGAAAACAGGCCAAGTACTCGTCATAATCCCCATCGCAGCATCAATAATATGCAGTGCGTCGTCTGTGCCGCTGACTCTGCGCAGGTATATTCTGCCAATTATCACTATGCTGTTGCGCTTCGTTGGACTTTCTCTGTGATTAGGTGACCGGTTTTCGTTTCAGCTTTCTTTCGGCTCAGTTGATACCGGTTTACACAACACCTACCGATCTCCACAAGAAAAGTAATGATATCCTCAGGGCTGGCGGGCTATACCGAACCGGGGAGCAAATAGGACAAGAACATCAATATTTCATGGAAAAAGTAATTTTTTCGGCTAACGTAACGCGTCCAATCACAAACTGATGTAATATGTCCCGCACTTTCTTCTAAATGGAAAGCTAATCTTTGTAGGACATGCTTAAATATGCCCCCCTTCCCGTCAAAACGATCATGTTGAACAGCACACATCTGTACAGGCTTTGTGTGTGTGTGTGTGTGTGTGTGTGTGTGTGTGTGTGTGCGTGTGTTTGTGTGTGTGTGTGTGTGTGCGTTTGTGAGAGAAGGAGTGAAAGTCAGAATGTGTGTGTGTATGTGAGAGAGAGAGAGAGAGAGAGAGAGAGAGAGAGAGAGAGAGAGAGAGAGAGAGAGAGAGAGAGAGAGAGAGAGAGAGAGAGGGAGGGAGGGAGGGAGAGAGAGAGAGAGAGAGGCTGTCATGTTTGATATATGTACCGGTTGTAACGGGTCAGTTGGCCTAAACAATACACTTTCTGAGTTCTGAGTTCTGAGTTCCGTCCAGGCTTTTACTAGGGAAAGGGAGCTTTCTTCCGCTTGGATAGATACCAAACATCAAGAGCCTGGTGACTTTAGGCTATGCAGAGCACGGTTGGCCTAGTGGTAAGGCGTCCGCCCCGTGATCGGGAGCTCGAGGTCGTGGGTTCGAACCCCGGCCGGGTCATACCTAGACTTTAAAATTGGCAATCTAGTGGCTGCTCCGCCTGGCGTCTGGCATTATGGGGTTAGTGCTAGGACTGGTTGGTCCGGTGTCAGAATAATGTGACTGGGTGAGACATGAAGCCTGTGCTGCGACTTCTGTCTTTGTGTGGCGCACGTTATATGTCAAAGCAGCACCACCCTGATATGGCTCTTCGTGGTCGGCTGGGCGTTAAGCAAACAAACAAACAAACCACGGAATGAGTCGCATGTCACCTCGCGCGGTTCTGCGCTTGGCTTAATATAATAATTCCGGGGGGACTGTGGTAACTGTGTGAGGGTCACCTTAGTCACAGGCTTATAACTCGAAAAGTTTTCGCTCTTTTCTAAAACCGTTTTCACCACTGGATAGAGCATAAAACACTCTTTAGGAAAATGTAAAAAATATGAAAATCATGCAAAGGTGACATGCGACTTATTCCGTGGTGGAGGGTCACATATGCTAAAATAATACAGCAAAATAACTTATCCCAAACGAAAGCGTAGTTATAAATACAATACAATACAATACAATACAATAACTTTATTAATCTCTAAAAGAGAAATTACATTGCTGAGCGTTTGTGTCCGTAATATTAACATACATAAAACATTCAAAATAAACATTTGTTCTTTGTCCTGAGAAAATATAGCACATTGGTTATCACGTAAGAAAGTATATTAAAAATAAATTAACATGCATTCACCATCAACAATGCACAAAAGAAAGTCAGCACCTTGCCGGTTATCACATATTGTCTAAGATTAAGAGAGTAGAATGATTATGAATGGATCTAAGATGATTTACGGTATGGTCCACAGGGAAATAAAAGGTATCTTTAAGCATATCGTCAAGATTGGGTTACCACCTATCAGAAAATACGGATCAAATTCCGTCAGTCAGTGACTGGAAAAGTAATGATAGCCGCTAGACTGGTCTGTTTTATGTGAGGAAGTAATGGTTGTATGACAGTCAATATATATATATATATGGACAGTAGTAGTGATAACCTGTACAAAGCTGGCCTACTGTATGTTATACATGTTTCTCGAAATCTGCCCTGTTTTAAACATATTTACTAATTTAAATGTTAAGTGCCTGGAATGCCTGTTCCTGTAAAGGGGCCGTCTCAAATCGGCTTAAATTGTAAAAATTGCATTAAAAATGTAAAGGTAATTCGCCTTGTGGACAAAACACTGCGGAATACCTTCGAACCCTGTGGAAAAAAATTCTTTGAATCCAACTTCCGGGAAAAAGAGGAAGGGAAAATTGTTGCCATTTATCGATTGAGACTCAGTTCACTAGAGAGATGTGTTAAGAGGCCAATTGAGGTTGATTTGAATGAATTATCCTGCCAGGATATTCTGTGGAATCAAATGTGCCTTGATTTAAAGTACGGAGAATCTTATTATTACGATTATTTGCGAGGCTTAATGAAACACAAAAGTCCACTGACATAAAGGGTTTAATGTGATTAGTCTATCCTGTAAGATGATTAAGCTTACATATTGTCTGCTATAATTATTCAGTATTTCAATCAGAGCACAAAAGATGAATGAGAAGTATGCTTAGTTCAGCCGGTGTCACGAACTGAAACCTCTGCTGAACAATCCTTCTCATTGCGGTCAATGCGCATGCGCATGCGCCAATCTCAGACTTAAAAAATGCGACCCTTTGACCTAACGAACCATGGGTTAGGGTGAGGGTTAGGATTAGGGTTAGGGTTAGGGTAAGGGTTAGGTTGTTCACGACCTGATTAATCTCCCCATGTTAGCGCATGCGCATTGACCGCAACGAGAAGGATTGTTCAGGCAGAGTTTTCAGTTCGTGACACCGGCCCTAAATGCAGCCGGACTTGAGCAAAAATCGAAAGAAAACGCTGTTGTAATTACACTGGCGTAATGGTGATGCTAAGTCGAGTTTATTTCCAGTGTAAAAGTTAAAGATACAATCCTTCCCGTGTAAATCATCTTGTCGGCGACCACAGGTCTTTCCGGGCGTTTAAAAGGAATGAGACAAACATTCCACTTGTACAATTACTGTATATCAACAACCTCGTTCCATTGCTTTTTTTGTGTAGAGTTGATTTTGTTGTTGTTGCTGAAGTTAGTTTTCATGTTAACGTCGGTGTCATGACCTTGGCGAAATCAGGTCTTCAAACCCCTCTCTCTTGCACTGAAAACAGCCAAGAGTTGATTTTGTTGTTGTTGCTGAAGTTATTTTTCACGTTAACGTCAGTGTCATGACCTTGGCGAAATCAGTTCTTCAAACCAACTCTCTTGCACTGAAAACAGCCAAGAGTTGATTTTGTTGTTGTTGCTGAAGTTATTTTTCATGTTAACGTCGGTGTCATGACCTTGGCGAAATCAGTTCTTCAAACCCCTCTCTCTTGCACTGAAAACAGCCAAGAGTTGATTTTGTTGTTGTTGCTGAAGTTAGTTTTCAAGTTAACGTCGGTGTCATGACCTTGGCGAAAGCAGGTCTTCAAACCTCTCTCTCTTGCACTGAAAACAGCCAAGAGTTGATTTTGTTGTTGTTGCTGAAGTTAGTTTTCAAGTTAACGTCGGTGTCATGACCTTGGCGAAATCAGGTCTTCAAACCCCTCTCTCTTGCACTGAAAACAGCCAAGAGTTGATTTTGTTGTTGTTGCTGAAGTTAGTTTTCAAGTTAACGTCGGTGTCATGACCTTGGCGAAATTAGTTCTTCAAACCCCTCTCTCTTGCACTGAAAACAGCCAAGAGTTGATTTTGTTGTTGTTGCTGAAGTTAGTTTTCATGTTAACGTCGGTGTCATGACCTTGGCGAAATCAGGTCTTCAAACCCCTCTCTCTTGCACTGAAAACAGCCAAGAGTTGATTTTGTTGTTGTTGCTGAAGTTAGTTTTCATGTTAACGTCGGTGTCATGACCTTGGCGAAATCAGGTCTTCAAACCCCTCTCTCTTGCACTGAAAACAGCCAAGAGTTGATTTTGTTGTTGTTGCTGAAGTTAGTTTTCATGTTAACGTCGGTGTCATGACCTTGGCGAAATCAGGTCTTCAAACCCCTCTCTCTTGCACTGAAAACAGCCAAGAGTTGATTTTGTTGTTGTTGCTGAAGTTAGTTTTCATGTTAACGTCGGTGTCATGACCTTGGCGAAATCAGGTCTTCAAACCCCTCTCTCTTGCACTGAAAACAGCCAAGAGTTGATTTTGTTGTTGTTGCTGAAGTTAGTTTTCAAGTTAACGTCGGTGTCATGACCTTGGCGAAATCAGGTCTTCAAACCCCTCTCTCTTGCACTGAAAACAGCCAAGAGTTGATTTGTTGGTATGTGTCCAAGTACATGGACATTCTTACCACATGTGGAAGCTGGGACAGTGTTGTGGTGGTTCACAAAATGGTTGACACGCGGTATGGATGTGTCTTCAAAGTCGACTTTTTTTCAGGTTTGGTCTTGAAAATAAAATCGAACAGTATAATTCAAAAACAAAAGAATTCTGTAAGCTTACTCACCGATACAAGGACAGCACAAATATACGAATTTTCGCTTATAGAAGCTTCTTCAGGTAACAGACAAAGCAAAAGGACAACAAAAAGCAAAAGGACAACACAAAACAAAAGGACAACACAAAACAACAAGAGGCGAAGCCTTCAAGGCTCACGTAAGAAATCGACAAACAGTAACACAAACTCAATCACTCCGTCACACATACACACACACACACACACACACACACACACACACACACACACATACCTAAAGTGTGGATGGTTACCTAAGAGGCGGCACTGGGTGTAGTGCCTTTCTAGTGCACTTGCACTACAACAGCACTGGGTGCAGTACTCGCTCCGGCATCGAAGAATTTTGCACTAAAAAATGCACAAAATTTGACCTATTTCGTCGCCTATAGAGGACGGAAAGAATGTCATTTTGAACATTGTTATGACATTCTTTCCGTCAAAAAAGTCAATTTAACGGTGTTAAATGAAGCGAGCATCCACACAATTAGGTTGCCATCCAGAGTTTAGGTTGCCATCCACGTGTGGATAGTTGCCTTATGGTGATTTAGGCAACCAAACCTGTGGAAACATGGGTACACACAGACACACACACACACACACACACACACACACACACAGTAAGCATAGGTGAAACTATGCAAGAAAGCGAGACCCTGGATCTGCCAAGAAGTCTCGGCCCGCTCACAATAACAATGACCGAGACTTTCAGTAATTCCTTTGCGTGACGTCTAACCCTCTTACGTCATAATGTGACGTCTTCAAATAGTTTCTATCACACACGCCGAACACTTTTGACCGAGACTGACGTAATCCATAGACTCGGAAATGTTAAAGTTTCTACCACAGACATACACACATACATACATACGCACGCACGCACGCACGCACAGACAGACAAAGTTTATCATCGCATAGGCTACACTTACGTGAGCCAAAAAGGACAACACTGACGGAACGAACAAGGACAAGGTTGGAAAACAAGATACACAAAATCAGATTATGTTTAAAGCAGCTTTAAATTGGCAGCAATCGACGACGGATGAACACTTCTTGCGAAACGTGCACAGCTAAAGAATCATAGATGCCGTTTTACGAATTTAATTAGGAAACAAGCGCTGACCATGACGGGATCAAGACACGCACGTTCCCAAAGAGAAATAAAACTTCGAAAAGATCGACGATAAAAGCCTCGTTGTATATAAGGTTATTCAGGAGACAGAACTCACACAGAAAATAATAGAGTTACCGTTTATTACTCACATGAGCGTACACCGTTAATACTGGAACATTCCCTTGGTGTATCTCCTCTTCCGTTTTTGGTAGGAACTTTAGTTTTTTTGCTACGACTGTGGGTCCCTCATTCGCAATCTACAGAAATTTCAGCTCAGTCGGCTGATAAACACCAGAGATCAATGTGCGGACAGAAGGACACACTGACAAACTGACAAACAACCATACAAAGTAAATGCTAAACACCCCCATTTACGTACAACTGTGAAAAAGACCAATTCGGCAAAGAACTCGCGCAGGCAGGCCGTTGTATTTGTGTGCAAATATACAGGAACCCTAAACGAATTTAAAAACCTCTTTCATGTAGGGACGGATGGCCTCAGTGGTTGGCTTGCTTTGTGGTCAGCCCGCCGTCCCGAAAGGTATTTTGTTTGTTTGTTTGTTTGTTTGCTTAACGCCCAGCCGACCACGAAGGGCCATATCAGGGCGGTGCTGCTTTGACATATAACGTGCGCCACACACAAGACAGAAGTCGCAGCACAGGCTTCATGTCTCACCCAGTCACATTATTCTGACACTGGACCAACCAGTCCTAGCACTAACCCCATAATGCCAATTTTAAAGTCTTAGGTATGACCCAGCCGGGGTTCGAACCCACGACCTCCCGATCACGGGGCGGACGCCTTACCACTAGGCCAACCGTGCCGGTCCCGAAAGGTATGATAACTAGAGAAAAATAGTGAAATCATTAGGTGTGCGTCGTAATGTTAACAGTGGCAATTCAATCAACGTGTGGCAGGAAAAGTACATTTGATTTTGTTTTTCTTAACGCCCAGCCGACCACGAAGGGCCATATCAGGGCGATGCTGCTTTGACATTAATTTTAACGTGCGCCACACACAAGACAGAAGTCGCAGCACGGGCTTCATGTCTCACCCAGTCACATTATTCTGACACCGGACCAACCAGTCCTAGCACTAACCCCATAATGCCAGACGCCAGGCGAAGCAGCCACTAGATTGCCAATTTTAAAGTCTTAGGTATGACCCGGCCGGGGTTCGAACCCACGACCTCCCGCTCACTGGGCGGACGCCTTACCACTAGGCCACCGTGTTGCGGTAGTAAATTTGATGTTGTGGGCGATTACAATTAACGTTACATTCAGATGTACAAGGCCGGTTAGTGATAGACAGATTGTTTTATACCTTGTATGCAACTTGAAGGTTTAGTTGTGAATTACACCTTACTCCCTTGAGCTTACAAGCGACGAAAGAAAAACCCAACTTTATCCCAAAAGTAAGTCATTACAATGTGTTTGTTTGTGGCTGCTGCCAAATGAATTCATCGATCAGAATGATCTCTGTTGCTTGGCCTTGCTACTATGCATACACCAGGTAGCGACTGCATTATTAGCGGCAACAAAAATTAAACAAAACGAAATGGATTTTGTGTTAGACATCTCCTCAGGGCGGTTTTGTTTACATCATCGACGCTCAGTTTGAACGGGAACCAATCGAACCTCAGGGCCGGTTTGGGTTTTATTTTGTTGCAGGCAAGTTAGACTACTCTGCCAACAAACTGCGCATGACTAGCAGACGACAGTTTTTGACCAAGAGCAGCCTGTGTAGACGAACCAAACCACCGTGCACACGCACTTGTTTTCATCAACACAACATGTGCTGATTGCGCGCCTGATGCGCGAAGAAGATGTGGTAGTGAGAAAGGCGTGGGTGGGAAATCTGAAGGACTGTCGTCTGCGATGGAAAGCCAGGGTCAGCAATGAACGCCTATGTCTAGAAATGTGCGCGAGAAAACAGCGGGCAGGAGGGGAGGCAACGAGAACGTCACGGTTTCAGAAGCCCTCAGTCTCTGTCGCGGCGGCGACACCAATATGGTTGCGAGCTGGCACTGCAGACTGGATAAAAGGTAAGACTTTTTCACTCCTTGTACTCTTGCATAGAAGACTTGTTACTCGTGTTGTACCCCCACCCTCCACCACCCTGCTCTTCCTCCTTTCCTCCTCTTCGGTCTCTCCCTCACTGTAGTTTTCGTCCGTTTTTTCCTTCTAGTCCAACAGGCCGCGTGGTTCAGTGTTGAAGTTGCTGTGATCAATCGATGCCGGCGATAATTCCTATTGCCGGTGCTATCCTCCCCAATTTATCATCGCTCTCGCCGT
>NC_090256.1:80798401-80815901 GCF_037325665.1 Littorina saxatilis | reverse complement strand
TGACAGTTCAGGGAAGATAACGTGACAGACCGATACAGACAGACGCGCATGCACGAAGGCATTGTGAATCGAGTAGCGGTTTTCTCAAAAACGGGACAGCTGCTGTGGCGATATCTCTGAAGCGCTTTCTGCCTTCTTTATCTCGACTACTGGTTGATTTTGCTGGATGTACACCTCTTCTTAACAAGAGACTCTAATTGACAATAAGGCTACGCTTGAAAGATAACATGATTATCAAATTGTGAAAAGAAAAAAGATCCGCGTGCAGACATTCATTGTATGTAAAGTAGCAGCTTCCTAAGAAACTGGACGACTGTGGCGATATCTCTCCAGCGTTTAACCCCTCCCCCCTATTGTGCAGGAGATCGATTGTCTCTTCTTCTTCCGTAAATATTTTAATTGAATTGACGTTTCATCGAACAGAATGATGTGACGATGTCTATCAAGAGGCTTAAACAAAAATGTCTTACCGACGGGATAGCTAACGAATCTGACCGGTTACTGGTGATTGTGCTGGAGATATGTTTCTTCTTTACTAAAGACTTCATTGACAGTTTCATGGGACATATCATTATGTCACCCTGTTCCTCAAGCCGGTTTCCCCCCCCCCCCCTCTTTTTTACATTTAGTCTAATTTTGACTAAATGTTTTAACATAGAGGGGGAATCGAGACGAGGGTCGTGGTGTATGTGTGTGTGTGTGTGTGTGTGTGTCTGTGCGTGTGTGTGTGTAGAGCGATTCAGACCAAACTACTGGACCGATCTTTATGAAATTTTACATGAGAGTTCCTGGGAATGATATCCCCGGACTTTTTTTCTTTTTTTCGATAAATACCTTTGATGACGTCATATCCGGCTTTTTGTAAAAGTTGAGGCGGCACTGTCACACCCTCATTTTTCAATCAAATTGATTGAAATTTTGGCCAAGCAATCTTTGACGAAGGCCGGACTTCGGTATTGCATTTCAGCTTGGTGGCTTAAAAATTAATTGATGACTTTGGTCATTAAAAATCTGAAATTTGTTTAAAAATTTTTTTTATAAAACGATCCAAATTTACGTTCATCTTATTCTTCATCATTTGTTGATTCCAAAAACATATAAATATGTTATATTTGGATTAAAAACAAGCACTGAAAATTAAGAATATAAAAATAATGATCAAAATTAAATTTTTGAAATCAATTTAAAAACACAAAAACATATAGATATGATATGTTTGGATTAAAAACACGCTCAGAAAGTTAAAACGAAGAGAGGTACAGAAAAGCGTGCTATCCTTCTCAGCGCAACTACTACCCTGCTCTTCTTGTCAATTTCACTGCCTTTGCCACGAGCGGTGGACTGACGATGCTACGAGTATACGGTCTTGCTGAAAAATTGCATTGCGTTCAGTTTCATTCTGTGAGTTGGACAGCTTGACTAAATGTTGTATTTTCGCCTTACGGGACTTGTTTTAATCTCTAGCTGCTATCGATTGCTTTGACTGGAGATATGACCAGAAGATCTCTGACATTCGCAAAGGTCTCGACTCATCCAAAACACAAATGTCCTTCGCCGCATTTTCAGGGACCCCCCTTACACGGTTTAGCCCTGTTTCTGAGAAGTTTGTTTTTGAACTTATTTCAAAATGTGCTCCAAAATCCTGCACACTTGACCCCATTCCCACGTCACTCATGAAAACTTGCCTGGATTTTCTTGTTCCTGTTGTAACGAGAATCTTAAACCTTTCTCTTCAGTCTGGGTCTGTGCCTGCACAGTTTAAAGAGGCAGTCATAACACCACTTCTAAAAAAGCCAGGCCTAGACACGGAGTGCTTAAAGAACTATAGACCCATTTCAAACTTACCCTTTCTGACCAAGCTGTTAGAAAAGTGTGTGCTAGCGCAGCTCCAAGAACATCTGCTGAGTAATGATCTTTTGGACGTCCATCAGTCCGCATACAAGAAAAATCATAGCACAGAAACCGCTCTTCTTTACGTAACTGACAAGCTGCTGACCAGTGCTGACAACAAGGAAGTGTCTGTGCTCGCACTCTTGGACCTCTCGGCGGCATTTGACACCATCGACCACGACGTCCTCCTAAAGAGACTACAGTTCACGTTTGGAATTGCCGACAAAGCCTTCCAGTGGTTCGTGTCATATCTCTCTGAACGCTTTCAAAGAGTACAAATAGGTCAAAAAGAATCATCCCCTGTTCCCCTGAAGCACGGAGTACCTCAGGGCTCTGTTCTAGGCCCGGTTCTGTTTACACTATACACACAGGACCTATCGGACGTCATCTCGAGGCATGGCTGCGAACACCACAAGTATGCCGACGACACCCAAATAGAGGATTCTGCTCCCCCCCAGTGATTTTCCAAAAGTGGTTAAAAACACTGAGCGCTGCATTGAGTCAGTTAAAGACTGGATGATAGACAATAAACTCAAGCTGAATGACTCAAAAACTGAGGTGATGCTGTCAGGCTCTAGGCATGCTTTAAATCAGATTGACTGTACTTCCCTGACAATAGGCGACACTCAGATTGTCTCCCAAACCGCTGTTTAGGACCTAGGCGTGTACCTGGACTCTGCTCTGACAATGCAAAAACACATTAGTTTTGTTTGTAAATGTGCCTTTTTTGAGTTGCGCAAGATTTCCTCTGTCAGATCATTCCTGACACTTCAAGCCACTGTTCAACTTGTCTCCTCTCTGATCCTGAGTCGACTTGACTACTGCAACTCATTGCTTGCCGGCCTCCCCACTGAAGAACTTGATCGCTTACAGAGAGTCCAGAACAGTGCTGCAAGGCTCATTCTGCAGAAGTCTAAGAAAGACCATGTCACTCCCCTACTTACCACCCTTCACTGGCTTCCTATGAAGTATAGAATCGAGTACAAGCTGGCTCTGTTAGGGTACCGCTGTTTTGAGAAAACACTTCCCCCCTATTTGTCCCATTCCCTCAGTATCTACGAGCCATCCCGTTCTCTCAGATCCTCCTCTGAAAAACTCCTTCGCATCCCCAAAACCAGGACCAAGACCTTTGGTGAAAGAACCTTTAGGTACCAGATTCCGACCGTCTGGAACTCGCTTCCAAGTTCTATCCGTGACTCCAGCAGCCTTTCCTCCTTCAAAACACAACTCAAAACATACCTGTTTCGTAAAGCCTTTGCTTAGCCTGAGTAGACTCTCCACAACTCTATTCTGTTTTGGAACTCTCTACCCTGTATGTGCTTTATGGTCTATTTGTCAATGGTATCTTTGTGTGTGCGCGTGCGTGCGTGTGTGTGTGTGTGTGTGTGTGTGTGTGTGTGTGTGTGTGTGTGTGTGTGTGTGTGTGTGCGTGCGTGTGTGTGTGCGTGTGTGTGTACTTTTAACATTGTACGCTAAGTTTTTGCTTAGTATGTGGGTTCTTGGTGTTATGTCTCAGTTAAATGTATGCTTTGTATGCTTGTTGATTTGTGCTAGTTTATTCTATAATGAATTTGTAAAGCGCCTGGAGCCAATTGATGGGACTCGTGCTATAGAAAAGTTGTTTATTATTATTATTATTATTATTATTATTATTATTATTATTATATGTCATATGTTTCTTTTTACTGAAGGTTTGATTGACAGTTTCATAGGACATTTGTCACTATGTCCCTCTATGGTTTTATCTCTAGCAGCAGCAATCGATAACTTTGGCTTGAGATAATGTTTCTTCTTCACAAAAGATGTAAATCGCCAGATACTGGGGAGACAACGTGACTGGCCGATACTGAGAGACGAGCGTGCAATGAAGGCTTTGTGAGTGAAGTAGCCATATCACGAGGAGCTTGACAACAGGATTTTTACAGGATCCTGGTCTGCATTCCCACGCGCCTGTGGAAGCAGAACTATAGCTGCTTCAGTAATGGTTGCTGGAATGAAGAGAAAGTGTCGAGAGGAGCCAGAACGCCCAGTAAAACAACTGTACAACATGAGCAAATACGGTCAAACGAGACTGCGAGTCCGTTCCAATTAATGCATACGGTCAGACGCGATACGGTCAAACGAGATACGGTCAAACGAGATACGGTCAAACGCGATACGGTCAAACGAGATACGGTCAAACGCGATACGGTCAAACGAGATACGGTCAAACGAGATACGGTCAAACGCGATACGGTCAAACGCGATACGGTCAAACGCGATACGGTCAAACGAGATACGGTCAAACGCGATACGGTCAAACGCGATACGGTCAAACGAGATACGGTCAAACGAGATACGGTCAAACGCGATACGGTTAAACGCGATACGGTCAAACGCGATACGGTCAAACGAGATACGGTCAAATGAGATACGGTCAAACGCGATACGGTCAAACGCGATACGGTCAAACGAGATATCAAACGCGATACGGTCAAACGCGATACGGTCAAACGCGATACGGTCAAACGCGATACGGTCAAACGAGATACGGTCAAACGCGATACGGTCAAACGAGATACGGTAAAACGAGATACGACCAAACGAGATACGGACAAACGTGATATGGTCAAACGCGATACGGTCAAATGAGATACGGCCAAACGAGATACGGCCACACTCGATACGGTCAAACGAGATACGGTCAAACGCGATACGGTCAAACGAGATACGGTCAAACGCGATACGGTCAAACGCGATACAGTCAAACGCGATACGATCAAACGAGATACAGCCAAACGAAATACGGCCAACCGGGAGTACACCTTGACAACTGCGGTGATATCTCTCAAGCGTTTCTTCTCCTTATTACATTTAGTCAAGTTTTGACTAAATGTTTTAACGTAGAGGGGGGAATCGAGACGAGGGTCGTGGTGTCTGTGTGTGTGTGTAGAGCGATTCAGACTAAACTACTGGACCGATCTTTATGAAATTTGACATGAGAGTTCCTGGGTATGATATCCTCAGACGTTTTTTTCATTTTTTTGATAAATGTCTTTGATGACGTCATATCCGGCTTTTCGTGAAAGTTGAGGCGGCACTGTCACGCCCTCATTTTTCAACCAAATTGGTTGAAATTTTGGTCAAGTAATCTTCGACGAAGCCCGGACTTCGGTATTGCATTTCAGCTTGGTGGCTTAAAAATTAATTCATGACTTTGGTCATTAAAAATCTGAAAATTGTAAAAAAAATATTTTTTTATGAAACGATCCAAATTTACGTTCATCTTATTCTCCATCATTTGCTGATTCCAAAAACATATAAATATGTTATATTTGGATTAACAACAAGCTCTGAAAATTAAATATATAAAAATTATTATCAAATTTTTTTTTCGAAATCAATTTAAAAACACTTTCATCTTATTCCTTGTCGGTTCCTGATTCCAAAAACATATAGATATGATATGTTTGGATTAAAAACACGCTCAGAAAGTTAAAACGAAGAGAGGTACAGAAAAGCGTGCTATCCTTCTCAGCGCAACGAATACCCCGCTCTTCTTGTCAATTCCACTGGCACTGCCTTTGCCACGGGCGGTGGAGTGACGATGCTACGAGTATACGGTCTTGCTGCGTTGCGTTGCGTTCAGTTTCATTCTGTGAGTTCGACAGCTACTTGACTAAATGTTGTATTTTCGCCTTACGCGACTTGTTTCTTTTGGCTACTCTAGTGATTTTGCTGGAGATAATGTCTCTTCATCTTCACAAAAGACTTCCATGGACAGTTTCATAGGACAGATGTGGCGACATCTGTCGAGCCTTTTCACCCTATTTTTTTTCTTCTTCTATCTTTCTCTGTTGCTTCTACTGAGTGATATGTTTCTTCTTCCCTAAAGACTGTTATTGACAGTTACCGGGGAGATAACGGGACTGACCGATACAGAGAAACTCGCGTGCACGAAGGATTTGGAGTGCATGCAAAAGCGGTTTCCTGAGTAACTAGGCAGCTGTGTCATTCATGCAACAGAGGGCACGCGAAAGATGTGATCGATAGAGTTTTGACAGTCAGCAAATAAAGCTTTTCGAGATATGGAGTCTTTTTGCAGAGTTGAAATGGGGGCGAGTTGCAGCAACGGGCCCGGAAGGAGAAGAGGGGGTTAGGTGGGAGAGAGAGAGAGAGAGAGATAGAGAGAGAGAGAGAGAGAGAGAGAGAGAGAGAGAGAGAGAGAGAGAGAGCTCAGAACTCAGAACTCAGAAAGTTTATTGTTTAGGCCAACTGACCCGTTACAACCGGTACATATATCAAACATGACAGCCTCTCTCTCTCTCTCTCTCTCTCTCTCTCTCTCTCTCTCTCTCTCTCTCTCTCTCTCTCTCTCTCTGTCTCTCTGTCTCTCTCTCTCTCCCACTCTCACACACATACACACACACACTCTGACTTTCACTCCTTCTCTCACAAAAACACACACACACACACACACATACACACACACACACACACACACACACACACACACACACGCACACAAACACACACACACACACACGCACAATACATACATGTATGGGTATGTACAGGGGATGGCTGGTGCCTCATCAAATACATCCTCAACTACAACATACATCAAAGGACATAGTTGTATAAAAACCAGCAGCTACGCAATGCACTCAACCACATCAACAAAACAGAGAGACATGAAGCAAAATAAATCATTCTGTTACACCTTAGGAAGTAAATCACGGCGTTTGTTAACATAATAAATAAATCTGCCTAAATCATGGAGCCCCTTCTTGTTTTGCATTATCATCTGAAACGAAACCAAACAAGGATATGATGTGTATTTAAAGGGTAAGTATTGACAGTGAAGATCGTTCAATGCATCACAGTGAAATAAAATGTACATTTCATCCTCAGGTGCTTTTTTGCAGAATGGGCAAAACAAGTCCTGTAGCAGTGTAGGGTATGTGGGGAGTATCTCAATTTATGTGAGCGTAATTCGGACACGCCAGCTCTGAACCTAATGAGCACATCTCTTATATGCTTATTTTTGACAAAAGTAAAATACGTTTCCATGCAAACAGATAACTTAAATACGCTGTAAACCTCAAACCTTGCGCTGGTATTAATGCGCTCTTGCCAATTTTGAATATTACAATCTATTAACCTCTGTCTAAAACGTTTCAAAAAAGCTTTCTCGCATTGCACACCTTGGTTTTCCCACACAAATCCGAAACCAAATTTATACAAAGTTAATCTTACTTGGGATGTCCAACAAAACTTGCCTTGCCTGTGCAAATACAACTGCATATTATAGGCTTTTTTTAGGGAGTCTGGAATCATTCATCTTGACTAGGCGTAACCAATATTTTATACATGCAACATGAGAAAAAATGTACAACGGATAGCGACCAGTTTCAGCATATGCTATGTCGTTTGGTGTTCTTGGCGCCACGTTTAAAATCTTTTTAAGCGCAAACGTGTGAATCTTCTCTATCTGTGTTTGTGGGTAAAGACCCCACATTTCTGAACCATATAACAGGATAGGCTGTATCTGAGCATCAAATAGTTTCAAAAACAGGTTTGGGGAGAAATCACCGAGTCTCAATAATGTTCTTAATAACTCAAAAACACCTTTCTTAGCCCTGGATGCCATATCATTAAGAGCATTTGAAAAGGTCATGCGGGTAGTGAAAACAAGTCTTAAATACTTATAAGAGTTTACTATCTTCATCTTGACGCCGTTTCTAAAAATAATGATGTTTGATTTTTCCAGGTTAACCTCTAAATCCATGTCATTAGCTTTGTGGGCAAGAATATTCAGTTGGTTTTGTAATCCAACCACGGTATCAGATAATAAAACAATATCATCAGCGAAAAGCAAAATGAATAGTTCAAGTAAGTCAGGCACCATCTGTATTCCATGTTTACCCTTACAAATAATTTCCGACGCCAGATCATTATTAAACAGGGAAAAAAGAAGCGGGCTGGTTATTTCCCCCTGCTTGAGGCCTTTGTGACTAAAAAAGGCGTCGGTCAGTTTACACCCATATCTTACTCGGCCTTTAACTCTTCTGTACATGCCCTGGATGGCTTGTAACATCTTGCCTTCAACTCCTGATCCGCGCAAAATAGAGAGAGAGAGAGAGAGAGAGAGAGAGAGAGAGAGAGAGAGAGAGAGAGAGAGAGAGAGGGAGAGGCAGGGAGGGAGGGAGGGAGGGAGGGAGGGAGAGAGAAAGAGAGAGAGAGAGGAAGAGAGGGAGGGAGGGAGGGAGGGAGAGAGAGAGAGAGAGAGAGAGAGAGAGAGAGCATGGGTGTGTGTGTGTGCGTGCGTGCATGCATATATGCGTGCTGGGTAGCGTGTGTTAGTGAGATAGACGGCGAGTCCGTGCATGCGCGCGCGCCGGCGGGCGAGTGCGTGCGTATGTGTGTGTGTGTGTGTGTGTGTGCCAGTGTGCTTAATTATTTTTTCTTAACTGACACGTGCGTCATCATGCAAAATGTGTTCCCTTGTTTCCCCTCTTGAGAGCTTTTAATAATTTCGCTTCACATTTCATGATCATGTCTTCAGTTGTAATAGCCAGTCAGATAGTGTGGCCTTGTGACATGTATTAGTTTTGGATCGAACGCTCTCAGTGTGTTTAGGACTGCAACAGATGTCCACATGTAACACATACCTGGCCAGTCTGTTTCCTCACCAGTAGGAGAGTACATATAGTGTGTGCAGTACAGTAAGCACTCTGTTTTAAAAGCTAACAAAAAAAAGCCCAACCAAGTGGAATGCAGGGAGTTGTAAAATGGTTGTAAATATAGAGATCTCATGACAGAATCTGAGTAAGTCGACCCTGTTGAAGCAAGTCCTACATTAATTGATATAAATATGCTGTAGAAACACTGATGAACAAACTAGATCATAAGAGAGCGGAGGCTTTAAAGTGGAGGCAAATGTACATAATTTAATCAAGAAAAAGTCGCAGCAAGCAAGGTTTTTAAAATGTCATTAAGGAAGTAACTCTCCGAGTTTCACGAGGGAATGTGTGAAAACAAAGTCCCACAAGAGAGACAATCTACCACATATGGCCGTATACAAAGGTTGCACGGTTCTATACAGCATATCCAGCCAGGCTACAGCTGTTGCCGTTAATTTGTTCTGTGGGTTACTTTATACTGGTCGTGAAAACCACATTTATTGAATAACAAACCGCAGGGATTAGGCCAACAAAAAAAATAGTCTGTTTACGGTAACATAGGTTAAAAAAATAGGGCGGTAGGTCGGGATTTAAAAAAAAAAAAAATTTCCCCCCCCAAAAACATATTTTTAAGTTATTTTGCCAAAAAAACAAAGACTTTTATTTTTTTTCCCCAAATGCCAAAAAAAAGTCTAGGGTCGCGCGAATAAATAGGGTCGGTCGGGATACCGTAAACAGACTATTTTTTGTGTGTGGCCTTATTCTAATGACAGACATTAGACGGAACAAGAAGCTTCATGCTTAAAGCAATGCACCTGGATGCAAATCGTGTTGACCGAAAGCAGCAAGCTGACGTTTTTTTTCTTGGAATAGCTGACTGCATTTATATGGTTTCCATGGCCATTTTAGTCAATAACCACAGGTAAAAATAACCTCCTTTATGATAATGTGAAATCTATTGTGTAAACTATCGTGTAAACCATCGGACATCTGTCCAGGTATGTACACGCGCTACAAGTACCCTTTCACTTGCACATACTGTCTGCTTTCTGAGTTTCTGTGGGGAATTTGGTTTATTACTATTGAGAAGTAATCTTCTTTTAACTATTTCGTGGAAACGACATGTTCATAGATTCCTGGCGTCAATTGTTTCATATGAAATGGCAATGGTGTGGACTTGTTCAAACGTAACACATATATGCTTACCGCCTGCAGGTATCGTTATTTTGACACAATTAGAGAATACAGTCGAATATATGAATGGTCGTGTAAACATGTTTCTGGATAGATTTACAAACAACAACAACAACAACAACAACAACAACATACTGATGCATCTTTCTTCTTCATCTTCGTTCATGGGCTAAAACTCTGACGTACACTCGTGTTTTTGCACGAGTGGGTTTTTACGTGTAATACCTCCCCCCCCCCCCCCCCCCCCCCCTACCCTACCCCCACACACACACACGATTTCGAGGGATGACGCATACCGAACTAAGAGACTTGACCGATCAATAGCCAGAGCAATCGGTCATTACAACTTTTGATGCCCCATTGACCGGCATGGGTGAAAGTAGCCCGTCAATTGACTGAAATCCGTCAATCTGAAAATAAGTCTGACGGAAATTCCGTCAATCTGCAATTTTGAAAAAAAACCAAAAAAAAAACATTTTTTGTTTTTGTTTTTGAAACCGAAACTACTTGCGGAACGCGTTTTCGAACTGCTATAGTGAACCGGTTGCAGTGTGCCCGGGTTGGAGTTCATGAAACTAAAACTGTGTGTGATAAGTTTGGTGCTTGAAACTCAAGTGCTTTTCCTTGAGAACTTTGCACTATAAGTATAAGAGATGCTACTGCTTAGTTGCTACTTTGTGCAGTGCTACATCATGCTGTTTGCATGTGTGACATTCTGTTTCATCATTTATTTCAATGTCTGTCTGGGAATGTTTGCTTCTTATAATCAAATATTTCGAACTTTTATTTCAGTTGTTCAGTTGTTCACTTTATATTTCATGTAGTATGGCTGTTGTCAATGTTAATTGTTGTCAATTGTGTCGTTGTGTTGGAAGATGCAAGTGTGAAAGGATACAAAAGAAAAATGATTACTTCTGTGAATTGTTTTGATTTTGTTTACCCTTTTTACCATATCATTAGAATCTGAAGGTATTTTTTTGACCTGCATGATAGTGTATTTTTTGCCCAGGAAAGGCCACAAAATCACAATGAATGATGCAAAAATTCGTTTTCGGGCGGGGGGCGTTGCCCCCCTGGACCCCCTAACGGGGCCCTGCCCCGTACCCCGCCAGGGCCTGGGCGGCCTCTGGACCCCTGCCTCAAAAAAATTTCAGTCAATTGGATTTTCCTTGGTTTCACCCATGTGACCGATCTGGGCTGTCCCGACTGGTTGACTGGGGCCGTGCGTCATTCTGCAGCGACGAGCGTGGCTGATCCCGGGTTTGATCTTGTCCAGGGTACACGAGAAAGTTACCTACTGGTCGGGAGCCAGCCGCAATGTTGGATATGTTGAAATTGAGATTTGTTGTGATGTCAACCAATCAGACTCTGCGGTTTGTTATCTCCTGTTTGGGTGGCACTCACTTTCGGTTCGTGCACCCCAGCCCCTGTCGCCACTGGAAGATTTTGCCCCAAGTCAACTCATATGTGCAAAAATTGTATACTCATTTGTGACTGTGCAGTGTTGGTTCAAATTGTTGGAATTTAGTTAGTCAGTGGGCGAGACAATGACATGAGCTGGTCTGAATCAGCACACTTCACGCGTACACTCACACCCGAAGTGTGAACCCTAATTAGGCTGGTAATTAGGGGTTGAGGCTGGAAACTCTAACTCGGCTGGACAGTTGCCCACCGCACTTGGTTGTCAGTCTTTGCAGTCTGCTTGGCTGTTATTGCAAACGCCGTACTTACAGACAGACAGACAGACAGACAGACAGACAGACAGACAGACAGACAGACAGCTACGGATAGACTTTTAAACACACACAGACACACACACACACACACACACACACACACACACACACACACACACACACACACACACACACACACACACACACACACACTCAGAAGGTAAGTCGATATCGGTCAAATATCTTCTCTTTCTAACCAGTCGATATGCGGAACACAAATCTGAACAAGGTGAGACTTGAGAAGAAGACGAAGAAGAATAGCGAAATCGTATTACTCTTTTATGGGAAGCAGAGCACCTGTGTCCAGGAGTGGCTTTCTGTCAGTCTTACTTGATGCCCCCGAGGGGGTGGGTGGTTCAGTTCGAAGCCGATGAGTAAAGGGGGAAGGTGGGGTGGGGGGACAGAAGAGGGATGCGTGGTGCACAACAACAATTTTTGGGGAAGCAGCTTTTCCATAGTTTGAGAGTGTCCAACGTTGTGTGGATTAATAGCACACTCATTCCCGTGTAAACAGTTCGGCTCACCGTCTCAGATCTAGACAGGATGATATGGGATAAGACCATCTTTCTTTCTGTCTTTATTTGGTGTTTAACGTCGTTTTCAACCGTTCAAGGTTATATCGCGACGGGGAAAGGGGGGGGGGGGGGGGGGGGGATGGGATAGAGCCACTTGTTAATTGTTTCTTGTTCACCTGAAAAGCACTAATCAAAAATTTGCTCCAGGGGCTTGCAACGTAGTACAATATATTACCCTACTGGGAGAATGCAAGTTTCCAGTACAAAGGACTTAACATTTCTTACATACTGCTTGACTAAAATCTTTACAAAAATTGACTATATTCTATACAAGAAACACTTAAAGGCACAGTAAGCCTCCCGTAAACCATCACAGATACGGTCAGGCTTTTACACACAGAACAAACACCCTTTCATTTAAACACTCACCGATTCAGAACATCCTAGGTGTCCTCCGTAAAGAGCAAACAATTTTCACAGAATTTATTTTTGCGTGGTTTATCTTACCCCTGAGCCATCGTGAACCCGTGTGATCCAGTTTCCCTTTTTTACAATGTAGTCGTCAGTTAGTCATTTGAATGCGACTCGCTGTGAGCTAATCTACAATAGGACGTTTTTATGCACGAAACAAACGGCTGTGGTTCACAAGAACTCTAGTGATGGCTTTTGACTGTTGAGAGGAACGTCGATATGCATAAACCGTCGTCTGCTACGACCCTTGCGTGACCCTGCTTCCGGGCTTTTCTTTTTTCAAACTTTCACAACTTCGAATTGTACTGATCTTGTCTTGATGAAAAAAGAATTCTTTTGTAAGAATGTTTGTGTAACAAGCTGTCAATTTATTATTTAGATTTTAAAAGTTAGGTCTAGCGCAAAAACGCACCACGGTCCAAAAGCATTCTGATAATCATCGATCCACGGCTATTGCCAGTTAACATCGATAGAATGAGACCCGAAGGGAAGTAACTAATTTTTGACCTGAGTTCAGGATGGGTCCAAAAAGTGTTCGAGACAATCTGCAAAATTAATTCTTTAAAAATTGCTCGCTCTTTACGTAGGGCTCCTAGGATGTTCCCGTTTGGTGAGCGTTCAAATGGAAGGGTGTTTGTACTGTGTGTAAAAGCCTGACAGTATCTGTGCTGGTTTACGGGAGGCTTACTGTCCGGGCGTGATTTCCGGTATTGAATATTCATAACAGCCGTCCAGCACCAAAACGAGGCACCATTGTTGTAGAGGAACAAGTCCACGAACATAAATTCTTTGAAAATTTCTCACGCTCGACAGAAAGCAGCCAGGATGTTCCCGTTCGCGAAAAAAATTTTCACACGTCAGTTGCGGGCTTTCAATCCCGAAGGCTGGTTCCGAGTAACTACGAACGTAATCGGAAGTTCCGATGTTTACCAAGTCAAAGAGCCGAGTCGAACACTATCCTTGCGTCATCCAGAGATATTGTACAGATCTCTGCGTCATCTTTGCAAGCAGCTTCGGAGATTTCAAAATGTTTGCTGTGTGCAACACATGTTCAACGACAACATCTAATACGAATTTTTTGGATGTTTTGAAGGGAAGAACTTCTTTTTCTTGTCGTAAAACTAAAATACACCCTCTAATTAAAAAGCATGCACGCGTATGGGAGCCACAAACCGCATGCATACTGGCACACGCTGATGCTGGTGATTCTGACTGTACACTGTTACAACTTAGATCTAACTGAACATGATCACGTTACTCGTTAGATCATCAGTGCTATTATTTTGTAGAAACTAAAAAGGCACTCGGAGTCCAGTAACAACATATTGAAGTATCTGTGAATGTGTTTCTGGCAATTAAATGGGAACTCTGGTGTACAAGAGGTCTTCTGCTGCAGTGCATGGTGTCTAGATCTGGGTTTTGAAGGTTTCCACCGAGGCTGATGATACTGCCTATGGTGGGAGGGCGTTCCATTCGCCAATGGTGCGAGGAAAGAAAGACTGCTGTCTGTATGATGTTCTGCAGGCTGGGAGTTTATGAGCCTCAGCATGGATTGAGCGAGTGCTGAGTGCAATTCTTTTCGCTCTATCCTATTAATTCACTTATCTGGATTCTTTACGTTGCAGGAACCACTGTTGGTCATCTTTGCAACGGATGCGGGAGAGCGCATAATAATAATTTAGAGTACAATAAAAGTCCTGACTTTGGTGGGACAAATCATATAGTCCCGTCACATCAATGTCTTTCCACTCTTAGTGACTTATTAAAATGTTAAAAACTGAGCTCTGTATGTGGTCAGTGTTGGGGCAGCCCTGATGCCGGCAGTCTCAGCGCTGAAGATGCTGCGCTGGCTGGCTGGGCTGGTCGTGCTGGAAGGTCTGCGTCACTCAGTTGATTCCACTCTGCGACTGTCCGTACGAAGAAGGAGTTCTTGTACTGGTCTGTCTTGCAGGTGGGGATGCGGAAGCCTCGTGTGTTGTTTACAGCTTGCCTCTCGATGATATTGCTGCTTTCATACCCCTGGAACCTTGTGGGGATGACTCTCCGTCGTCCGCTCACGGCGGGGGTGAGAAACTTGTCTGGAGGGAGTGCGGGGATCAGGCCCTCAGAGATCCTGTTGAGGAGGTTGAGGCGTAACTGCCTGCGTCGCTCTTCCAGTGGGGGGAGGTTCAGGTTCCTCAGCATGTCGCTGACGCAGCCCGGGTTTCTCGACGTGTAGTCTCGCGTGATAAAGCGGTCTGCTTGGCGCTGAACTCTCTCCAGCCTCTCGGTGTCCCGCCGGAGGTAAGGGTCCCACACGGTAGCTCCATACTCCAGCGTGGATCGGACGAGTGTTATGTACGCCAGGCGCCTGCACTCCTGTGGGCAGTTCCGGAGATTCCGGCGTAGGAAGCCCACAGTTGATCCAGCTTTGCGGCAGATGTTGGAGATGTGGGAAGACCAATTCAGGTCGGCGGAGAGTAGTACTCCAAGGTAGGGGTTGTGTTGGACCTGCTGGAGGATGACGTTATCCAGGCTGTATAAGTAGGACGATTTGCTTCTGGTGGAGAGGATGTAGCACTTTTGCGCGTTAAAGCGCATGCCCCACTTCTTGGCCCAGATCTCCAGCTGTTTGAGGTCTGCCTGCAGGGTGAGGTGGTCTTGGAAGGTGTGGATCTCCCGGTACAGCAAGCAGTCATCTGCGAAGAGTTGTACTGTTGACTTCGTAGATTCGGGCAGGTCATTGATGTGGCACAGGAACATCAGGGGTCCTAAAACAGTGCCTTGGGGGACGCCTGATAGGACTGCCGCTTCTTCGGACGCTTCACCCTCCACTACCACTCTCATCGTCCGCTTCGTTAGGAAGTTCGTCAGCCACGCGTGGATAGGCCCGCGTACTCCGTAGTGGTCCACCTTCTGTAGGAGTCTACATTGACCCTGCAGCAGTGACGATCATTTCTAGATTGCAATCGGCAAAGTTCGTAGCTCGGATTGCACTCATTCCAGCGCTACCGTGTACTGGGTCAGCGAGACACGAACGACAACTCAAATCGATAAGCATCCGAACACATCGGAACTTACCGGCACGGTTGGCCTAGTGGTAAGGCGTCCGCCCCGTGATCGGGAGGTCGTGGGTTCGAACCCAGGCCGGGTCATACCTAAGACTTTAAAATTGGCAATCTAGTGGCTGCTCCGCCTGGCGTCTGGCATTATGGGGTTAGTGCTAGGACTGGTTGGTCCGGTGTCAGAATAATGTGACTGGGTGAGACATGAAGCCTGTGCTGCGACTTCTGTCTTGTGTGTGGCGCACGTTATATGTCAAAGCAGCACCGCCCTGATATGGCCCTTCGTGGTCGGCTGGGCGTTAAGCAAACAAACAAACAAACAAACATCGGAACTTCCGTTTACGTTCGTAGCTACTCGGAAATAGCCTTCGGGATTGAAAGCCCGTAAATGACGTGTGAAAAAAATTTCGCTTCCCGTTCGGTGAGCGTTCAAATGGAAGTATGCTTGTACTGTATGTAGACGCTCGGGGAGCTCTGTGGTGGTTTACGGGAGGCTTACTGTGCCTTTAACAAGGGTAAAAGGAGAAACAGAATCCGTTAGTCGCCTCTTACGACATGCTGGGGAGCATCGGGTAAATTCTTCCCCCTAACCCGCGGGGGGTGGCTCACCGTCTCAGATCTAGACAGGATGATATGGGATAAGACTATCTAAGCCTGGGTGCTATCTGTCCATAGTGAGACTTTATTGCTGAGTTAACTTTGTAAAAGACACTTTTGTTTGTTTGTTTGCTTAACGCCCAGCCGACCACGAAGGGCCATATCAGGGCGGTGCTGCTTTGACATATAACGTGCGCCACACACAAGACAGAAGTCGCAGCACAGGCTGTGAAAGCCACTGCTGTTGTTGTTTTCTAAAACATTTATTAATTCAAAGATTCCAACTCAGCACAGGAAGCAGTCAGGGTGTTGCTGTTAGGTACGTGTCCAAGTGGAGTCTCATGCCACGAAGAAGCTCGGCCACATCGGAGACAGTCAACCAAACTGTTTTTGCGGGAAGGAGTGTGCCTTTAATCTACAAAATGCGTTAGACAATCTCAAGCAGTAGAAGAGCTGCTTCCAATTACTGTTGACCCCGTCTCCCTCCAGCCCCTTCCCTGCCCCCCCCCCTCCCCCCATTTTTGAGTGTGCCTTTAAGGTCTTCGATTGCGATGCCGACATTTTGAAGATGACTCCACCAGGAAATGTCAAAGATCCCCAGTTCAAGAAGTTGCGGACAGCAATCATATATTTGCTTTGTTTTTGTATGTTTTTAACCAACCTTGTGGCAGACTTTTCGTCAAAAGAAAAATTAGCGGGCAACTACATTTACGCCTCGAAGGAGAACGTTAGTGGTAAAAGTTGCGTTTCTGGGAAGAGCAAACTATGGTTGTCAAGATTCTATCATCTTGCCTGAAATTGACTCATTGAAGTCCTCGTTTATCGACTTCCTATACTATCACTCCCCCACACATGCCCCTTCCCACATTTCTTACGCAGTGACATTTTTGGGGAGAGAGAAATTCAAGTTTTACGCCCTCACGGCTAAGCCATTAGGGGCATGTTCCCGGGTTATTAACCCGACTTTATATGAGATACACAAGTGTATGCGTGTTTAGGTTGTATCAGCCATCTGCACTTATGGCAGAATGACCGAGGTCTTTTACGTGCCACTGTGGTGACACGGGGATGGAAGATGGATTCCGTATCTGGGTCCGCACATACAATTGACACATTTTTGTGGAAACGCAACGGGTACAGGTAAAGTGATTTTGGCATAATGAGTTCCGACTTAAAAGCATCGTTCATAGTAGGCGTAGGTGGGTTTTTTTCAGCAAATGTATCTACTTCTTTTTATTCTGCGTTCGTGGGCTACAACTAGTACGCTCAGACACTTGAGTGAAATTACGATTCGACTCAGTTTTGTGTGTATGACCGTATGTTTTTACCCCGCACTTTACGGGCAGCCATCCTCCGTTCTAGTAAACGTAACTGGTGCCATTTGGAAG
>NC_090256.1:80784303-80785701 GCF_037325665.1 Littorina saxatilis | reverse complement strand
TATGCATACTAAAAGATGTACAAAGGGAAAGTAGCTCCCAACCAAATTGGTTAGCCACCTTAATTGTCCTCTGATGACCTGGTGCAAACGTAGGGATCACATCGCTTATCGGCGCTATCCATTTCATCGACAGGGCACACGTTAGATTGATACTGGCCTGTTCTTGCGTTTAAGTCTCCACAAAGAATGACCTGCAAATCTCCATGTTTTTCAAACATGTCAAGGAGACAACACTCTAACTCATCGATATGGCATTTAGTCTGTTTCGTGTTATAATATGGCGACGTGGTTGGAGGGACATAGGCTGCCATGAAAATAATGTCTCCCTCTGTATTAAGCAATGTTTTGGAAAGTTTTAAGCATAAGATATGATCATATTCAGTCTCAACATGACAGACTAACTTACTTATATCTTTCTTTACGAGAACAACGACGCCCCCTGACCTCCTACCATGACTCGTTAGCTTCCTAGCCGATTTCTGGAAGATTTGAAAATCACTAAAGTGCCGTGATAGGTCGAATGCTTTATCCAAAAATGTCTCTACAAGACAGACAATATCGAACTTCAGGATATAGCCCAGAAAATCAGGATCAGGTAGCTTAGAAGCCAAGCCATCGACGTTCCAAGTGAGAAATTCTAACGTGCCCTTACCACCTTCTACTGCCGATGTGACGTGCCCGTGCCGTCAGTCACTGATTTTACTGCCACCAAGCATCGTGTCGATACGTCCTTGGCGCTGGCCTGTGGCGCCATGGCCTGCCCCCCGGGCAGTGCCAGCGGTGGAACCCGTCTGGAGCCTGCTGCGTGTCTTCACGCCCGGGTGATCGGCTGTGGCCGTGTACCCAGCACCGCCGGGTTGACTGCTTGCTCCGCCGTCCAGCTGAGCCCTCCGTCCGCCGCCCCGACCCCCACCGCACCCGCTACTGTCGTCACTGGAGATGTCGGTGGTCGGTGAGCCTCTACCCCGCCCCCTGCCCGCGTATATCGGGGTCTGTCGGTTGACCCTGTTGTCTACGCCTCGCTGGGGGGAGGTAAGGGCGTCTACGCTGGATGTGGTGATGGGGGCAGCAGGGGACTGGGGCGGCCGACAGGGCAGCGATGGGAAGTCATGGGACGAGGTGGTAGCCTCCGTGTTTGGACTGCTGTCTCTGGCTTGTCGTTCCTGCTGCTCACCTCGGTGCTCCCTGGGTCTCTTGTGCAGCCTCGTTCCCCTGTAGTAGGCCGTGAAGCCCTGGTCTCGGAGCTCCTTGAGCGCGGTTCGCTGTCTCGGTGTCAGATCGTCGTTCATGGAGACGTCAGCTGACCTCAAGCTCTGTCTAGTGCTGCGGTTGGCGATCAGTGCACGCTTGTCGTTAGCGTTGTGCAGCTTCACCAGGATAGGGCGAGAGCGCTGTTCG
>NC_090256.1:80674303-80771803 GCF_037325665.1 Littorina saxatilis | reverse complement strand
ACAGGACAGACAGAGAGACAGAGACAAACAGAGAGAAAAAGACTGATACGGAGAGAGGCATTGTGGAGGAACAGGGGTTGCGGGTGCTGGGGTGGTGTGGGGGTAGATGGGAGTATAATGACTTGTGGTGTCTTGACATCTTGTGGACGCGCCTGTCAGACTGGAGTCCAAAATAGATTTGTTGTGTTGGCCAACCTATCTGAGCGCAAGTTGATTGCATTGATATGATCTGTCTGCATGCGTAGACCAGCCTCCGTTTGCTTTCGCTGTCCTTTTTTTGCTCGCTTCTCAATTTTGTTGTTCTTGTCAGCTCGTCATGTCATGTTTCCGGTAGACACGCTATCACTTCTCCTCTAGAATCACAATTTGTGAATGGAACACAGAGAGAGAGAGAGAGAGAGAGAGAGAGAGAGAGAGAGAGAGAGAGAGAGAGAGAGAGAGAGAGAGAGAGAGGAAAAAAAAAGAGAGAGAGAGAGAGGGAGGGAGAGAGAGGGAGGGAGAGAGAGAGGAAGGGAGGGAGAGAGAGGGAGGGGGGGAAAGAGAGAGAGAGAGAGAGAGAGGGGGGGGGGGGGGGGTAAAGGGATTGGAAGGGAAAGAGAAAGAATGAATCGAAGGAATGACGAAAGGGGAGGGAAGAAAGACAGAGACAGGCAGAAAGACAGACAGACGGAGATATGAAAAAAGTCAAAGGAAGAAGTAAGAAGAGGACCAGACTTACACTTGAATTAAGACAAATATTAAACAGTTGTATTGAAGCGGGGGGGGGGGGGGGGGGGGGGAGGTCGAGTTGTAGAATGACGACTAAAGAATGGGAGGGCGACAGACAGTATTAACAGTACTAATAACAAGGAACTTAGTCGATAAATATCGACAGGGGGCGGACAAATGGTTTACATGTTAAATGTGTGTATATGGGTGTGGGTCTGAAACAAACAAACAAACCATGTGAACCCCCCCCCCCCCCCCCCCCTCCCACCGCTCGCGGGCTGAACGACTGACGTCACATGTCGCTTCGGTCTTTTCCAGAAGAACACCGCGTGTACATAATACACAATTCGATCGCGTAGCACTGCCAATGCCCTTTTTCGCAACGAAAACCGTGCTGCTGTTTCTTGTGTGTTAAATCTGAAAGCAATATAAGTGCTTCACAGATCAGCTGACAGGCATTCATTTTCTGCAATCTCACTGCACACCTCTTCCAAAAGTGGAACTGTCACCTGTTGACATTTAAAAACACATGTAAATGTACACACAGTGACACAATAAAAAATCATGCGTAATGAGAATTATCCAAAAATATTATATGATGCACTGGTGTCAAATGTGTTATGGTATTTTATGTTATCACAGAATCTAAGTCTTGAAAAATACACATGTTCACACAAAAATATGGCAAATACCACATGAGACTGAAATATACACAAATCTGCAGTAACTTGACTGAGAAATCACAAGCGGGTGTAGTTGTAGGCATCACAATCACAAGACAAACAAATTCTGCCTTTATGTTTAATATTTTTTAACAATAAATGTTGCAACGAATAACTTCTCACCTTTTGTGAAATAGTACTTTGAGCTTGACACACTTCTGACAAAAGTGGTGCTTGCTTCCTGAAACAAAATTATTCAATGATGAAAAGAACTGAATGTGGCAGTGTTCAAAGTGATATTCAAACTTGTATGTAACTATCAGTACCTATACTGTAAAACGAGAAGGCTATTGGCATGCTCGTCAATCAGTATGTGTCATTCAGTGTTTTGTGCTGTAACAATGAAATGCAATCAATGCAAGTTCGTGCAGTCTAGAAATAAATACAACAATAATTTCAATTGAAACCACAAACTAGTCAAATAAATTGTGTAAATAGTTGGACAAAGAGATGCTTATTAACCCAGGGAAATAACAGGATTTCTTAGCAAAACTTTCCCAACCCATTTACCTGATTCAGTCCGGCTTTTCTGCTTTTAACACTTACTTTCAGTTTCACTAGAATATATCACAACTACAAGAATAACAATGGAACAGGAATGAGATTTTGTTTTGTTTTTGTAAACTACATCAGGATTTAACTAGTTTGGAAGCTCTGCTTACATACAAAATACAGACAGTGACGTTCAATCGTGGTGGCTGATCATTCAGTGCACTGACTGAGACGGACGATTCGATTTGATCGCTTCACCACGCCTTTCCAACTATGTGCTCCCATACAGTTTTGGTAGATACATGCTTGTGCAAGTATGTTATTAGTATTACCAATATGAATCTTATTTTCCTTTCGATGGTCAGTTTTACTCACCTCTGTAACGGCAGTCACCTCTGCGAATGCTGTCGAAGAATCTAACCGAAAGTAAACATTCTGGGAATCTACGCGCATCGGCCTTGACGCAAGTCAATGAGCGCGGCGCGGCGAAGTTGGCCTCAATCTTCCCGCACCGTAGACCAGATTAGTAGGTGCTTGATTTTGGTATTTTGATTTTACATAACATTAAACCTTTCTTGTGGTTCATGGTCATGGCAACAGCCATAATAATATTATATCATGTATAATATTACATTTCAGCATATTTGAATTACATGTCATCATACCAAACTGTCATACATTTTTATTCCCACATCATTCTGATTGATCACAACCAAACCTACTATCAGTGGACACATCCAAATGTAAGCGCCTGTTCTTGACAACTTTTAATCGATCTAAAAATAGCAACTTGCTGAGTCCTTTGCCGCCAACAGACACTGTCTGGCCTGTATGTAAAATGTACAATGTATTTTCTGATTTGTGCACAAAAGCTTTTTTTCTTTTTTCTTTTTTTTTAACATAACAATGTTTAATGTCACTGTATGTTTAAAAGACCATGGTCATATTTGTAAAAAAAATGTTAAATTAGAAAATAAATAACATTTTGGTTCATGATTTTTCCTACACCTGTGCTGAAAATAAGAAATAAAAATGTCGGTATATAAGTCGCTCAAATACAACTAGGTATGAATGGCTCGGTTTGAGTTTGTTGCAGTTGACCCTGCACAATGCGACCTATCATGTTTTTGCGATTTTGCCGTCACCCCTCCCATAGGGTGACGTATTTCACAACTTCCTGTGTTACACAAACTCTGTGGTGACCAAATTTGCCTTCACTCCTCCCATAGGGTGACGGATTTCACAACTTTCTACAGATGAACAATGTTGCCTCCACCCCTCCCATAGGGTGACGGATGTCACAACTTCCTGTGTACACAAACTGATGACGTATTTCACAACAAAATGGCGCTGCCCATGGTCAACCTCGAAACTATCCGTATAGAATGGGGGCGTCCTCGCCCCCATAACAACTATGTACTTCACTACCACTAGCTTTATTGTCTTTGCATCACGTGTTTATTACCTTGCAAACAACTATTTTGCCCCCAACCCCTAAAACAAACAAAACAAAAGTCACCAAAACATGCAGAGAAGATACCAGTTTTAAAACCAAAACGGGGAAGAAGATCGTTGTTTGTCAGGGCTCTACGAAGAAAGGTGAGTTGGAAAGATGCAGGAAGAGGCAGAGGGAAAAGAGGTGAAGATGGAGAAGGCGGAGGGAGGGAGTGAATACTAGTAAGAATGTGCTGAAAGGAGAGGAAGGGATAGGCCATGCAGTGGTATAGAAAGTGGGAAGAGAGAGAGTGAGGGGGAGGGAGGGAGAGAGGGACAGGGAGGGACAGCAAAGAGGGTAGAAGATCTCTGCGTCTACCCTCTTTGGGGATAGGGAAGGAGAGGGAGAGAGAGATAATGTGTATAGATGGAACTGGGAGCAGACCTGTTTACCCTTACTATTTCGGAGTAATTTATTACTATTTTTTAGGATTTGGGGGAAAAACTACACCATTTGAGACTGGACTACGATTTTTGTGTTGCTAATGTTGGTGTTTGTAACCACTGGGTTACTATTTTTGTCAACAGATTACTATTTTTTTACTTGACCATTACTCTTATCAAGCTTTGGAGGTAAACAGGTCTGTGGGAGTGAGCGAGGGCTGCAATGTTTTGAGAAAGGAAGGAGAGAGGGGGAGTGAAGAAGTGAGGGATTGTGGGCGTAAGAGAGAGAAATAGAGAGTGAGAAAGAAAGAGAGAGAGAGAGGGGTAGGGCATGGGGAAGGGTGGTAGAGAATGCTAAAAGAGGACAGAGAAAGAGGATCGAAAGTCCGAGAAGTAAGACATAGCAAAATGGGTCGGAGGGAGAGAGAGAGCGCAGAAACGAAGCGGATGGAAAGAGGTAGTTAAAAATAAAGAAGGGGATGAAGAGAGATGTAGTGTGCCCTTCCCCATGGCATTTTCTTTCAACTATTCTCTTTGAGAACAAAAATCAATTAGAGATCGAAAGAATCTTGGTCTGCGCTGTCGGAGCATCTTTGGGAAAAATAAAAAATTGAAGAAAACTTATTACTTTCCAGTTCTTTCTCTTTCTTTTTTTGTTATTTCGATCGTCTTCTGTCTTTTTTTCTGTCTCTTTTTGTAATATTACCGTTTCTTGGAAAGAACAGTTAATCTAGTTTTCTCCTTTTCAACACACATTCTCCGTCTGTCTGTCTGTCTGTCTGTCTGTCTGTCTGTCTGTCTGTCTGTCTGTCTCTCTCTCTCTCTCTCTCTCTCTCTCTCTCTCTCTCTCTCTCTCTCTCTAGATTAAACCCTCCCATGGGCGAGGGCTGGATGTAAAAAAGCACCTGTTTGCTTATGCCACTACCCTCGTAAATAAAGAATTTGTCATTGTCATTGTCTCTCTCTCCCTCACTCTCTCTCTCTCTATCTATCTCTCCCTTTCTGTCTCCCTCTCCCTCTATCTCAATCTCTGTCTCTCTCACTCTCTCTCTCCTCTATCCCTCTCAGTATCTCTCTGTCTCTGTCTCTCTGTCTCTGTCTCTCTGTCTCTCTGTCTCTCTCTCTCTCTCTCTCTCTCTCTCTCTCTCTCTCTCTCTCTCTCTCTCTCAAAGCGGCAATATTCAGTTTCACAAAGAAGCCCCTGGGAATCGGGTTGGGTTTTCTGTACATTGATAAATTATACATTCTCGTGTGTATTTCAAATGTAATTATAATCATAATGTTGACAGAAATCTATTGCATCCCGCGAATTCTCGTGCAAAGATGTGTTTATGTTGCACGCACGTGTGCAGATGCAATCAAGTCTTTCTTTTTGTCTTCGTGTGCGCACGAATCAAATGTACCGCGAAGATAATGGAGAAGTGAATTTAGGCACATTATTAGACAAAAGACATGGTGAACAAAGATAGAGAGAGAGTGTGTGTGTGTGAGTGTGTGTGTGTGTGTATGCGTGTGTGTGTGTGTGTGTGTGTGTGTGTGTGTGTCAATGACCATCTGAAAGTGTCATGAGAGCAAACCTAAATAGCATTTGCTTAAAGCGACAGTTTTCAAACAGCGTTCCACCTCATTCAGAAGAAGAATAGGCTGCATAATTGTCTTTGCAACATATTTGGTTGAATGGGCATATATGTTGTAACAGGCCAATGATGCTTTACCTCCACACCCCCCCCCTCCCCGCCACAACAAAAACAATCATTGTAACAAAACATATTTATGTGAAAGCTGTTTTTCTAAAACATTATCTGACTCCATCTTTCCTAACAACTTTAGGGTAACTTTTTCTCAAGTTTTGATAATTATTTGCTTAGCTACGCTTTGCAAATAGCATGTGAGCCTGTGCCACGAGTCCGTCCTTCGAGTAGCCTGTCATGTGTGCAGCGAATCACATGACCTTGTCTGTAAAGTACGGAATATTATGTGCATTACGATATCGCTGAAAGTATGATTGATTTCCGTTCGCAGTTTTATGTACAACAATAGTTGCTTTTTCTGCTGCGTTTTCAACGGAGAAGAGTATAGACGGAGAGGGTGGGTGTCACAGGCCCAGGAGTGCTGATCTCACAGGCTAAGTTCCCTAAATACCCTTACTGTACCAGATCAGCGAGTACTGCTTCCGATGCTAAATCTCTCTTATTGATTCTCTTTTTCCACCAAACCCCACCACCCGTCGCCCCACCCAACCCCACCCACTCTCTCTTTTTCTCCGTGTTTTTTTTCTTTCCTTGAATGTCCTTTCTTTTCTGCTTTTTAGAGAGTACACGGCCATGAAGCCAGTGCTTAGTTTCAGTTAGAGTCCAGTCTGAGCAATGTGTTAAAGTGGCAGTGCTACTCTGCGGAACTAGTATGATCCATGACATCAGTGTTTTTTGTTTTTTTTGTTTTTTAAGATACCTTCCTTTCCGTGTAAAACATCTTGAAAATCGCCATAAACCATTCGGGTGAGGAGGGACACGCAAGGGCATTGTCGTGTGATTTTTGTTTTTAATTTTCTGTTTCAGACGACATGAAAAAATTGAACTGTAGCCAGTATCCTGAACCTGAGGGCAGCCTGCCTAATCCCGCTGCCCCTATTACCACGGTGGGTTTCTGACTGTCTGTCTGTCGGTCTGTCTGTCTGTCTGTTAGTCTGATTGTCTGTCTGTCTGTCTGTCTTTCTGTTTGTCTGTTAGTCTGTCAGTCTGTCTGTCTGTTAGTCTGATTGTCTGTCTGTCTGTTAGTCTGTCTCTCTGTCTGTCAGTTAGTCTGTCTGTCTGTCTGTCTGTCTGTCAGTTTGTCTGTCTGTTAGTCTGTCTGTCTGTCTGTTAGTCTGTCTGTTAGTCTGTCTGTCTGTCTGTTAGTTAGTCTGTCTGTCTGTCTGTCTGTCAGTTTGTCTGTCTGTCTGTCTGTCAGTTAGTCTGTCTGTCTGTCTGTCTGTCTGTCTCTCAGTCTGTCAGTCAAACAGCCTGGCTGTACTTTGATCTTGAGGACGGTATGGAGTGAGTGTTTGTGTCTGTGTGGATGTTTGTCAGTAAGTCTGTCTATCTCTCTGTACTTTGATCCTGAGGACGATATGGAGTGTGTGTTTGTGTTTGTGTGGATGTTTGTCTGTCTGTCTGTCTGTCTGTCTGTCTGTTTGTCTGTCTGTCTGTCTGTCTGTCTGTCTGTTTGTCTGTCTGTCTGTCAGTAAGTCTGTCAATCTGTCTGTACTTTAATCCTGAGGACGGTATGGAGTGTGTGTTTGTGTCTGTTTGTCTGTCTGTCTGTTTGTCTGTCTGTCTGTCTGTCTGTTTGTCTGTCTGTCTGTCTGTCTGTCAGTCTGTCTGTCTGTCTGTCTGTCAGTAAGTCTGTCTATCTGTCTGTACTTTGATCCTGAGGACGGTATGGAGTGTGTGTTTGTGTCTGTGTGGATGTTTGTCGAGAAGAACCATGAGAGACTGTAGAGAACACAATACAATACCATGCATGTAGACAGGTGTTTTAGTTGAGAACAATGTTTATTTATTGCACATATATTCAAAAATAATATTCAAATATAATATTAATGTTGTAGTCCGTCGTTTGTCTTAATGTTACATGCACCACCACTGACATTTCTCCATGTGAGATAATAAAGTTAATTTGATTTGATTTGATTTGATTGAACCGGAGAACAGTATGCATTTATAACCCCATTAACTTGGTATGTATGTGTTTAGGTGTGTGTGTGTGTGAGTGTGTGTTTATATATGTGTCCGTGTGTCTGTGTGTTTCTGAGAGAGAGGGAGGGAGTGTGTATGTATAGGCGTACGTTCATGTGTGTGTGTGTTGGGGGGGGGGGGTGTGAGTGTTAGAGCGCACGCGCGCGCCGGACCACAATTGAAAAATATGTATTTACGCTTGTTCATCCCATCCACAAAGAAATCATGCACGTGCACAAGCTCACATGAGCACAGAACTGCAACACCCACTTACCCAGTAACTGTCAAGATAAGTCAATCGTCAATTTGTTAGTGGCTATTGATCCCAAGGAACTCGACGCTTGCACCAAGATATCGTCTCCCTCACTGGCTATAGATCGAGCAAGTTGATCTAAGGACCTTATTTTGTCCGTTTCTCCTAAAGTGCCGGCCATTTTCTGTTAAATGGCTTCACTAAGTGCTCCCATAAGATTGCCCTCGATGCTATCGATGCTGGAAGCTTGTTCGCCATTTAGCATGGTGCCGTAACACGTGAATGGGCCGGCTTGACTGGAGCAAGGTTTTCCGTACACTCATCTGCACACAAGATTATGTGACCGGAACAAGTGTTGGCGGTGATTCTTAGCACTTTGAGTTGACATGAGGAGAGAAAGACTCGGTGAAGTGTGAAGGTCCTGCATGTTTAAGATGAGGGTCACGGAGGGTCTGTCTACTGTTGCTTCTCCCCTCCCCCTCTCTCACTCTCCCTCTCCTCATCTTCTGTATGTCTGTCTGTCTGTCTGTCTCTCTCTCACTCTCTCTCACTCTCTCTCTCTTCTCACCTTCTGTCTGTCTGTCTGTTTGTCTGTCTGTCTGTCTCTGTCTCTGTCTCTCTCTCTCAGTCTCTCTCTTCTCACCTTCTGTCTATCTGTCCGTCTGTCTGTCTTCTCTCTCTCTCTCTCTCACTCTCTCTTCTCTCTCTCTCTCTCTCTCTCTCTCTCAGTCTCTCTCTTCTCACCTTCTGTCTATCTGTCCGTCTGTCTGTCTTCTCTCTCTCTCTCTCTCTCTCACTCTCTCTTCTCACCTTCTGTCTTTATGTCTGTCTGTCTGTCTGTCTCTCTCTCTCTCTCTCTCTCTCTCTCTCTCTCTCTCTCTCTATCTCTCTCTCTCAGCTCTCATTCTCTCCCTCCCTACCTTCCCCCTCTCTCTGAACCTGTTTGAACTAAAATGTTAATTAAAACCTAGCCTGCGTGTCGTTAACTTTTCTCTTATTTGTATTATTACCTTTGCGTCGGCTTGGCTTGGGAGAAAGGATAGTTTGTGTGTGTGTGTGGACATTAAAACCTCAAACTCTTGGATGGAGTCGGTGAAAGTCAAGAATGAACAGCTGGCACAAAAAAGGCGTTTTTCTTAAGGGAGCTGTGTTCTTTTAATAAATTCAGTAATACATGTTGAGAGCTTGAGAGAGAGAGAGAGAGAGAGAGAGAGAGAGAGAGAGAGAGAGAGAGAGAGAGAGACAGACAGACAGACAGACAGACACAGACAGACAGACAGACAGACAGACAGACGGACAGACAGACAGACACACGGACAGACAAAGAAACTGTGGCTGTTCTTCTCCGTGTCCCAAGCGGTCTCGAGATGAAATGAAACATTTAAATCTAGAAAGAGTAGTAGCAGGAGAGAGAGAGAGAGAGAGAGAGAGAGAGAGAGAGAGAGAGAGAGAGAGAGAGAGAGAGAGAGAGAGAGAGAGAGAGAGAGAGAGAGAGAGGGAGAAAGAGAGAGAGGGAGAAAGAGAGAGAGGGAGAAAGAGAGCGGGTAGGGAGAGAGAGAGAGGGAGAGAGGGGGAAAAAGAGAGGGAGAGAGGGGGAAAAAGAGAGAGAGAGAGGGAGAGAGAGGTGGGAGGGAGGGAGGGAGGGAGAGAGAGAGAGAGAGAGAGAGAGAGAGAGAGAGAGAGAGAGAGAGAGAGAGAGAGAGAGAGAGAGAGAGATAGAGAGAGAGAAAGGGGGTGGGGGATTTGGGTGATCGGACTGGGGGAAAAGAAGGCCGGGGAAAACTACTTACATCTCAGTTGTCAGAATGAGAAAAAGCGCCACCTGTACACACTTCAGAATAGTGTTGTGACCTCCTGATTATATCATCAAGCAATAGTTCCACGAAGCTTCAACTGTAAAATAAACTTTCTCAATAACTGACACTTTTCGCTGTACAAAGAGGTCAGACAGTTTGAACTTGGGGAAAAAAAAGAAGAGGGAGGGGAGGCAACTCGTCTGAAGTGAAATCAAATCAAACTGGATAGGAAGAAAGATGGCACGAAGGGATGGGAGAGAAGCCGAGGATTAGAGAAAAGAGGGGTCGGGTGACATAGATAAATTGTCTGATAAACTCATCACTGCTCGACTGTCTGCTGTATGGCCTGGGAAGTCTGCAGTCATCTAGTAGACCTCGATGTGGTTGAAGCTGGATGAGAATAGGGGTAGGGTGGTAGGAGGGGGGGAGTTTTGTGGGTTTAGGAGGCTGGTGTTTTTGTCTGTGTGTTTGTCTGTTTGCCCGTCCGTCTTTCTGACCGTATATCTCAGAGAGGCGATGGGTCCGCTAGTGGAACGATAGTCAAGGCAGCGCTTACGCCTTCCATGCGGGGAGCAACGTCTTATATCCGATCTTATCTTGTCGGTGAAATCATATATCATCCCAGTGGATCGATCCACGTGACCTTATCGCAGCCGTGAAATTATACCGATGATGGCAGTGTCCAAGTGTTTTTAAATTGGCATCCGGAGCTCGGGAACTAATGGACATTGGAGGCTGTTTCCAACTTTTCATTTATTAATCAGGACATTTCTTTTATTTGCGTTGTAAGCAGGGGCCTCTTTTCATTCGAAAAATGTGTATTACTGCGAGACCAGACACACTCACATGGTGCGTATGTCAACACGCGTGCGTAGCATATCATGAACCCGTACATAGTATTCGCATAGCTATATACTCACACTCTTACACAACGCATACACACACTTAGAAAAACCTGGCTCTTTTGTACGCATTCTTTTCATAGACTTCTCTTCTGCCTTCAACACTATCCAACCCTGCCTCATGGCCCAGAAACTTCTCCGCTACAGCGTGACTCCAAGGCTTATCCTGTGGATTATCAACTTTCTCGTTAACAGAACCCAGTCAGTCCGCTTTCAGACAGCTCTCTCTTCCCTTAGGTCCACCTCCATAGGCTCTCCACAGGGTACAGTTATCTTCCCTGTGTTGTTCACACTCTACACTAACGACTGCAGTGGCACTGACTCCACCCTTCTTATCAAATATTCAGATGATACAGCGCTAGAAGATCTCTCCAATAGTGACGCAACTTACTTTGCAGAAGTAGAACGTTTCAACGCCTGGTGTAAAGACAACTTTTTAGACCTAAATGTGACAAAGACCAAAGAACTTCTGATAGACTTTAGAAGAAACCCTGCCCCTGTCCCTGACCTGATGATTGATGGTGTGACTGTTGAGCGTGTGACTGAATATAAGTATCTTGGCACAGTTATCGATGATAAGCTGTCCTTCAATGCAAACACCACCCTCATACACAAAAAATGTCAGTCACGCATCTACTGCCTTCAGAAACTTAGGAAGTTGAATGTGAACCCTTCTATCCTTCAAACTTTCTACCGCTCTTTCATCGAGTCTGTCATCAGTTTTGGTTTTGTGTCCTGGTATGGAGGTCTGAGTGTGAAGAACAGGAATGTCTTAGTGCGAATGGTGAATGTCAGTAGCAAGGTGATTGGCAGGCAGCAAGCAAGTGTGGAGTCCCTGTATGAAAAGCGTGTGGTGAGAAAGAGTAGGCGGATAGCTTCAGATAGGTCCCATGTCCTTGCCCACCTCTATGAACTCCTTCCCTCTGGCCGTAGACTTCGCACGCACAAAGCTAGGACACTCAGGCTGCAAAACAGCTTCATCCCCAAATCCATCACCCATCATCCACATACCCGACTCAGCCCCTCTTCTGCCAGTGCAATCAGTAGTAATGTACATGTATGTATTGGTTTTATGTACGTCCGTATATTTTCTGTGATATATTGTATGCTATGATTTTTTTGCAATGATGTTTAGCCATAGTCCGTTATACGCGTAGGTGTGCGAGAATATGTAAGCGCAGTGCTTTAAAGATGTCCATGTGGGAATGTGTAAGTGGGCGTAGTCGAATGTCCATGTGGGAATGTGTAAGTGGAGCATATAAGAATGCCCATGTGTGAATGTGGAAGTGGAGCGTATAACAATGTGGAAGTGGAGCGTGGTCGAATGTCCATGTGTGAATGGGTAAGTTGAGCGTATAAGAATGTCCATGTGTGCGATGTGTAAGTGAGACATGGATGTGTTCATGACTGAATGCGTAAGCACAATGCAAGGAATGGCCAGAGAGGTATGTGGGAGGTGTGTTTATAACCTGCCCTGTTATATAGTGCTATATGTCTTATGTAAAACAATGTCCTGTTTGTATTATTGTTATGTACCACGCCTGAATTTCTCTATGAGATAATAAAGTATTCTTATTCTTATTCTTATTATTTTTGCTCCCCCCTCTTACTCTCGATCAGAAATAGAATAGCTTTTTTTTACGGCCCCTGGCAAATCAATAGTGTACATGTTTAATACTCGTTTGCCTGCATGATGTATTACGTGAAAATCGTTTGCACACGTTATTAATGAACCAACGCAGCATTCGCATAGCTATACAGCTTAAAGTTATTACCTATTGATTAATATGAAGAACAGGTTTGTCCATGTCAACCGACCCCCATCGGCCTTGAGTAAATCAAAACTGGTAACATTTTATACCAGTTTACCATGCACATTTTTATACCCGTTTTCCTTATATAAAAATGTGTGCATAACTTAATATCCATGCAGTCGTACAGTTTTGATTCCCAACTATGAATCAAGCGCACAGCTTTGGGACCTGTACTCCTGTATTCTCCAAACATTGTTTTTCTGTCATACGAATGTTTAGGCCAACAAAAAAAAAAATAGTCTGTTTACGGTAACCCGACCGACCCTATTTTTTTCGCGCGACCCTAGACTTTTTTTTGGCATTTGGGGAAAAAAAAACCCAAAAAAAAACACACAAAATAACGTAAAAATATGGTTTTTTGGAGAAAAAAAAAAAAAAAAAAAAATCCCGACCTACCGACCCTATTTTTTTGGCCTATGTTACCGTAAACAGACCTTTGTTTTGCCTTATCTCTACACTAGCTGCCAAAAAAATGTGTATTTTTCTTTACTCTATAGCTGCCACACGAATGTTAAATGTTGTATTTGTATGATGCCACAAGAATGTTGATTTTGTTCTGTACTCTCTCACAAGAGTGTTTAAATTTGTTCTGTGCACTGCCAAAAGATGATGAGATTGTTCTTACTTTTGCGCCGTTTGTACATGTGCGATAGCTTTTGCTCGCTCATCCCAGCAGTTATGGCTACAAATCCACAACTATAATTTTTGCCTTGAGCCAGGGATGAAATCAGTGCCAGTGATCAATACTAATGTTTGGGTCCCTCTCTCTTCCTCACTGCGGATAACATTAAAGAGGGGATGGGGTGCGCTAAATTCGATTAACCAAATGGCCCTTCAGAAAACGTTAGGCCAGAGATACAATCCTGTCTTTCCATGTCTGTCTGTTTGTTTCTGTCTGTCTTTCTGTTTCTCTGTTTCTCTCTCTTTGTCTCTGTCTTTCTATCTGTCTCTCATGCTCTCTCTGTCACAATGCTTATGTCTCTCTCTGTCTTAGTGTCTCTGTTTTTCTGTCTCACATGGTCAGTCTCTGTCTCCCTGTGTCACAATGTCTCTGTCTCTTTCTGAATCACTGTCTCTGTCTTTTTCTGTATGTGTCTCTCTGTCTGTGTGTGTCTCTCTCTCTGATTTTTTTTCAAGTGCACAATTTTAAAGCACTGCATAATGTTTAAAGATCTTATTGGTTCAAGAGAAATATACACTTTGACAGTTAGGCAAACAATACTTCATTTTGAAATTAACCGGCTCGTATGCCTGTGGAAAATAACCGACCCATACAAAAAAGCATTCAGCACTGGGTGCGTGATGGGTGCGCCCTGTCCATAAAGTGATCTGTACACAAACACATTCATTCACCAAAAAGTCAAACGCTGCACAGGATGCAGTCAAGATGTGTTGCTTTTTAGCAGTGCCCAAGTGGAGGGTTTGACTCATGAAATGTCAAAGCTTGGCTCGTATTGACCTTGATAGCAGAAAGACTTTCACAGGAAGGACTCACGTACGGTCTTCTGAAGACTGACACAAATAGTTTTAAATACTAAAATAAAGTATTGTATCATGAGTTTTCAGAAATGTTTTTCAGAAAAATCGTTCTCTGTCAGAATTAACCAGCTCGTGTGCCTGTGGGAAAAAAACACCAGACCATTCAATGCTGCCAACATGATGGGCTTCCTGCCCATAAAGTGCGCAGTATCAGTGTTGGAGGCTGTCTCCTCTTCCGGAAAGCTGGCTGGGCTGGGGAGGCAGTGATAATTTTGCTTAGTGCCGGAAAATATTGACGAGCAGCTTAGACAAGGATTAGTTTGGAGTTTTGCCTGCATAAGAGCTTCAGCAATTGGGTTGGACCTTGCGACCGTCTGTGAGGCTTATTGATGTTAATAAATCGTAGCTTATGTGTTGTACGGGTGAAGTTTGCCTTTTATGTCGGTGTGTTTGTGCCTACGCTGTTAGTAAGGAGTTGCGTGAATGTTTGTGTTTTCTTGTTGTTCGTCAAGCAAAGATTTGTTTTGCTTGACTTCTTTCTTTTCAAATATTTGCTTAAAATGTCTGTGTCCCCATGCTGTCCGTAAGGCTTTGCAGTATTTTTTGTGTGTATTTTTTTTGTAGAGAAACCTTTACTGCAGCGGGAAGGGGGGAAGAGCAGCTCTCATTCATGAGAAACGTGGCTACAGCTTGTGAAAACACGTTGAAAGAACATAACATTTGGCTTGCATGATGGAATGGACAAAGTTTTGCACTTTAATGGAGGTGTTGTTTTTGCCAGTTCTAACATGAAGCATGGTGAATCGTAATGTTCAAGCTACGTTCAACAACAAAAAACTCTCGTCCGCCCCTTTCATGTTTGAATATTGCACTACACTCTTTGTACTTCCCGGAGACAAATAATATCCCTGGAACGCAGGGATAACGGCAACAAATTAAACATATATCACAGCTTGTCCAATGAACGGTAACGGCGTTCCAGCATAGCTGAGACCAAAAAAGATCAAGTTTTGTTCGTCACAACAGTCACAATGTTAAACTAGCTGAAATAGAATCTGTTTCTTTTTCTGTGTTTCGTTTGTCAGTTAAAAACATTGATATTTTGACAACGCTGGCAGAGAAATAAAACACGGTTTTAAATTCTGTTGTCGTCAGTGGTCAAATGGACAAACCGAGGTAAAATAAAATCTATCGTTCTTTTGGTACACGAAGTGCACTGACGTTATGAAGAAACTGGCAGGAAGAAGAAATTGTTTCACACTCTTTCATAACATCAGTGACACAATGGACAATGTAGCCGAAATAAAATCTGTCGCTTTTTTGTCAGTTTAATAACGACACTGACATGATTACAGATGTGATGAAGAAAACATCGTTTCACGCTGTCTATTAACATCGGCGACGTTATGGGTAAGCTAGCAAACTAAAACCCTCTTTTTCAACGATCGAGAACCTTTCCTTTTCAATTTACGAAACTCAAAACTGTATTAATTAGCTTCATCTTTTCTACCTGTTCCTCTACCTCTCCTCTACCTGTTCCTCTACCTGCCTGTTCCTCTGCCTGTTCCTCTACCTGTTCCTCTGCCTGTTCCTCTGCCTGTTCCTCTGCCTCTCCTTTACCTGTTCCTCTGCCTCTCCTCTACCTCTCCTCTACCTGTTGCTGTACCTGTTGCTGTACCTGTTCCTCTGCCTCTCCTCTACCTGTTCCTCTGCCTCTCCTCTACCTGTTCCTCTGCCTCTCCTCTACCTGTTCCTCTGCCTCTCCTCTACCTGTTCCTCTACCTGTTCTTCTACCTGTTCCTCTGCCTCTCCTCTACCTGTTCCTCTGCCTCTCCTCCCTTCTCCTCTCTTCATGCCACGTCCAGAACTTCAAGTAGCAGAAGCATTAAACGTTCAGTAATGCATTTGGGGCAAACACTAATAGTAATGAGTAAGCAGCTGTCATGTCCAATGCCTGTCAAAAGTAGTTGTCAATGCTGTTGTGACAGTATTGAAACTTCGGTCGCAGTAAGCAGTCAGTATCGGCCTTTCTTGTCAAAGCGTAAGCTTCTTACCCTCGTAAATTGTCAGTTTAGCGTTTGGTGTCGCCTTGACTAAGTTCGTCCTTCCGTCTGGCGTGCAAGTCCATCAGAACAAACTAGTTTCAGTGTTGGGATTGAGCAATCAGTAGCATCCTTTCTTGTGAGCCCTCGTGCCTTGTCAGTTCATCGTTTGACATCGCATTGACTAACTTATGGACTAATTCGTCCTTCAGACTGGAACGCAAGTCCATTAGAACAAACTAATTTCAGTTTTGGGATTGAGCAATTAGTGTCATTCTTTCTTGTGAGTCCTCGTACCTTGTCAGTTCATCGTTTGACATCGCGTTGACGGTAAAATAATGACAACAAGTCGCGTAAGGCGAAATTACTACATTTAGTCAAGCTGTGGAACTCACAGAATGAAACTGAACGCACTGCATTTTTTCACAATGACCGTAGTCCGCCGCTCGTGCAAAAGGCATTGAAATTAACGAGCCTGTTTAGCGCGGTAGTGGTTGCGCTGTGCTGCATAGCACGCTTTTCTGTACCTCTCTTCGTTTTAACTTTCTGAGAGTGTTTGTAATCCAAACATATCATATCTATATGTTTTTGGAATCAGGAACCGACAAGAAATAAGCTGGAATTGTTTTTAAATCGATTTCGGAAATTTTATTTTAATCATAATTTGTATATTTTTAATTTTCAGAGCTTGTTTTTAATCCGAATATAACATATTTATATGTTTTTGGAATCAGAAAATGATGAAGAATAAGATGAACGTAATTGTGGATCATTTTATAAAGAATAATTTTAATTACAATTTTCAGAGTTTTAATGACCAAAGTCATTAAGTAATTTTTAAGCCTCCAAGCTGAAATGCAATACCAAAGTCCGGCCTTTGTCGAAGATTGATTCGCCAAAATTTCAATCAATTTGATTAAAAAATAAGGGTGTGACAGTGCCGCCTCAACTTTAAAAAAAAGCCGGATATGACGTCATAAAAGACATTTATCGAAAAAATGAAGAAAAAAATCTGGAGATATCATACCCAGGAACTCTCATGTAAAATGTCATAAAGATCGGTCCAGTAGTTTACTCTGAATCGCTCTACACACACACACGCACAGACAGACAGACAGACAGACAGACAGACAGACAGACAGACAGACAGACAGACACACACACACACACACACATACACACACACACACACACACACACACACACAGTCACACACACACACACACACACACACACACACACACACACACACATACACCACGACCCTCGCCTCGATTCCCCCTCTATGTTAAAACATTTAGTCAAAACTTGACTACATGTAAAAATGAACATAAATCACTTTGACAGTGTTAAAAATGATTGTTTGGGAAAAGTTCCTGGTTCTAGAACAAACCAGTGTTGGTGTTGAAAGTGAGCAATCGGCATTTGCTTTTCTTGTGAAACGCTACATACCCTCGTACCTTGTATGTTTAGTGTACGGCCTCGCCTTATCTAATTGACTGGAGCGCAAGTCTATCAGGCAGGATCTCTGTCAGTTTTGCTGTTATCCTAGCTTGCATTGACTCATTTGCCCGTCAGACTGGAGAACAAGGCCGTTAGAACGAGTGGCTTTCTCTTTCGGTGTCGGCCTAGCTGTGACTAATTCATCGGTTAGACTCGAGTGCAAATCCGTCGAAACCAATCAACGTTTGTTATAGCCAATCTATGACCAATTCATCCGTTTGATTGAAGTTCAAGTCAGACAGAACATTAGTTTCAATGTTGACCGCTTTGCATTGCATAAAACATCAGCTGTACTACAGTACAGTGCAGGTCTGTCGAAAAGAGTCACTGTCAGTCTTGCTGTCGGGCTTTCTGTGATTAGATTCGTCTGTCAGACTGGATTGCAAGTTCGACAGAACTGGCGAATCATCGTCAATTTCGCTGTCGGCTTGGTTGTGACTTGTTCTTCTATCAGACTGAAGTGTAAGTCCGTCTGAACGAATGACAGTCGGTCTCGCCTTGATTACCTCCTCTGAGATATGGTCAGACCGAGCCGCCGTCCGTTTTGACGTTGTCCCTACCTTCTTTAGCGCATCAGTCCGTCAGATTGAAACACACGACTTAGTCGGCCAAAGCAAGTCCTTGGCACGTTTGCTGCTTTCTTTGCGCCGGGTGACTAGCTTTTCTGTCACACTGGAGGGACAGCCCCTCCAAACGAATCTAAGCTGTTGACAGTTCCTTCCTGTCTCATTCAACTTCGCGACTGACATAGGCTACACGTCCGTCAGAACGAGTTATTGTCACTTCTGCTTGTCTGAACTACGAGACCGTCAGATCGAACCACTAGCACTTTTGAGGTCGTCCTTGTCCATCTGTCTGTCAACACAGACACAAACACAAACTCTGTCAAAACAAATGCCTGTTACTTATGATGTTTCCTTTCGTTCACTACTTCATCCACTAGATTGAAGTGCAAATCCGTCGTAACGAGCGACTGTTTACTAAACTCGTCCGTTGACCGGAAGTGCAAGTCTCTCGATTCTTATTTGTCAGTCTAACAAGTGTGTCCAAATGAATCACTGTCAGTGTAGCTGTCGGCTTTGCTGTAACTATAGTTCCTTCGTCCGACGAAAGTCCGTCAGAACGAATCACCTGTCATTGGTGGTCAGTCCCACAGGGAGCATTACAAGTCGGTTGAAAGTCATCGAGAAGTAATTATCTATTCCACAGTCAGGTCATTCTAGAGTAGTCGGAGAGACGGAATCTTGAAGTAACCTTCCGTCCGTATTCATCGTTGTAAGGAAGTCATTGGAAGGGAAGGGGCTGTACTCTCTTCCTTCCCCAAACTCCTCCTATGTAATGATCGATGTGGTCAGTCCTGTCTCCTTCCTAAAAGTCAAAAGGTCATCCTCTGTCCACTCCGTCTGTAGTTGCAGGCTACGTCTGCACCTTACTCTTTGATCGTTGCGCTCTGTCTCTGTCTGTCTGTTTGTCTGTCTGTCTCTGTATGCGTGTGTGTGTGTCTCTCTCTCTCTCTCTCTCTCTCTCTCTCTCTCTCTCTCTCTCTCTCCCACCCCAAAAGTAGAAAATGTTTGTTTAAAAGCTTCCTTCATTAAATCTCTCTCCATGGCATCGTAGCTGTACAAGACGTCCACATCATGAGAACTATTTGCATTGTATACTTTCGGTACAATTTATCACTGAGAATGTCAAAGCAGGAGGGGAGGGAGGAGGGGTGGGGGCGCTTAATTGGGAGTGGTCCCATTATCGCACAATTACCGTCTTCTCTGAACTTGCCTTGATTTGCTTCCAATGGTCCATCGTGTTGTCTAGCAGACTTCTCGAGGTTGAGCCGTCTACGTGAGGTTAACCCAGGGATGGCCTTAGTAAGATTTTCCTGTATTTTACCAGTTAAACAAACTTTTAAGAAGTCGCGAAAGGCGAAATTACTACATAACTCACGGAATGAAACTGAACGCACTGTAGTTTTTCACCAAGACAGTACAGCTTCGTCAATCCCCGCGAGAAGGAAATCGCTCACCTTCCACGTGCAAAACGCAGTGAAATTAACACGCCAGAATAGCGCGGGAGCGTATTGTGCTAAGCAGGAAAGCGCGCTTTTCTGTATTCTTGTTAACTTTCGGAGCTTGTTTTGAATACAACCTATCATATGTATATGTTTTTGGAATCAGGAAATGATAAAGAATAAGATGAAATCATTTTTGGATCGATTTCTTAAATTTTTATCGTAAGACTAATTAACCTATTTTCGTTAATTGTGATCACATTTTAAGAGTAAACATGACATATGTATATATTTTTAGATTCAGAATATTATGAAGAATACGATGCAATCAATTTTAAATCTGTTTGCGAAAAATCGATTTTAATGACAACTTTAATGAGCAAACTCATTAATTATTTTTTAAGCCTCCAAGCTGAAATGCAATACCAAAGTCCAGGCTTTGTCGAAGATTACTTGACCAAAATTTCAACCAATTTGGTTGAAAAATGAGAGCGTGACAGTGCCGCCTCAACTTTCACGAAAAGCCGGATATGACGACATCAAAGCTATTTATTAAAAAAATAAATAAAAAAACGTCTGGTGATACCATACTCAGAATCTCTCATGTCAAGTTTTATGAAGATCGGTCCAGTAGCTTTCTCTGAATCGCTCTTCACACACACACACACACACACAGACACACACACACATACACCACGACCCTCGTCTCGATTCCCCCCTCTACGTTAAAACATTTAGTCAAAACTTGACTAAATGTAAAAACGGGTAATAAAATCAGCAACAGGTCTTACATACCGGTTGATATTCGTTTGACCGTTGTTTTCGTGTTGTATATAACATGAAGTAGTCAGTGTATTTTAGACCTGCTATGACGGGTTGGCGTAACAGGGTGACAGGTTTTTACGAAAGTCAGGATTCGTATTGTACGATGGAAAAGAAAGTCGGTTTCACAAATGGCTAGCGTGATCACTAAACCAGGTCTGGTTATAGGGCGACGCTCACTGACTTAATTACGCCCACTCTCCTAAACTTGCAATTTAATGCCACCCAAAAAACACAAGTCAGATTGGTTCTTTCATTGGTTGACTTGGTGCACGTGCTGGGTCACATACGTTCTTTTCGTCATCTTCTTCTCGATGTAATCAGTGTCCAATTTCAAACGACATCGTCCGCCCCTGCCAAGACGCCCACACAAGTACGTCAGATTGATAAGGCTTTACTTGTGACGCAAAGATGTCAGCCTTTAAATTACTGGAAGTTTTTGTCTGTGGAGAAGATATTTTCTTTGTAAGAGGGTTCTATCCTTTTGGTAAATATCTATCAAAAACGATTTCAGTTTCATGTCTCGATAATCGAAGCTACAAGTTGAAATCTATGTATTTTCAACAGCGTGTTTCAGTATTGTTTCCGATGCCCATTGAACCCTACTACATTTGCCCCCAAAGTAAGAAAACGAAAGGTTCGTGATAATGTAAATGTATGATAGAACTGTTTATGTTTGGTCAGAGACTCATGTGGTCAAAAACGATCATTTGTGCGCGTCTTATTCCATCGGTCTTCGAAAATCACATCATAGACCTGACAGGCACTGGACCATACCGACCGTTAAATATGTGTTATTTGTTGAAAATACGATTCATCTACTAATGTCCAATCACACATACAAATGACAGATTTTAAAACAAATTTAGAGTCATGTTTTTTTTTTACCACAATGAGTTTGTGTGGATTTGTAGCTGACCGAACTTATTTGGCCTACCAAACAGTGAGACTGATCGAGCGCGTAAAACACAACGACGGCATCGATTCCCAGAGTGAGAGAGCCATTTTGGCGGATTTTGCGCTGGGTTGCTGCAGCTGATGTGCAATAACACGAGAGCCTCGCTGAGTAGTCCTCTCAAATGGGCGCACTAATGGCCAAGTCCTTGTTCTGTGTGTGTGTGTCAAGGTAAAGGATGAGTGCAATAAAAGAACAGGCGTTTTAAAGAGACCTTCCTTGCCGTGTTGACAATCCTGTCAATCACGCAGGGATTGGCTTGGGCGACGGTCATCGGTCTTTTGCCATGTTAAATTCGGAAAAGACCGACACACATGGGTCTCAATCCGTCAACTGACCGATAGGCATGCAGCAGAGTCAGTCTTATTTTTGTCTGCTGTCTTGTTCTTTTTGAATATGGTTATTGTGTCCTCAGAGCTTTTATTCCTCTTCATGTAAGACCATTGGAAAATAAACTAGAAAATGAAGAAATGAATTGAATTTTCCTCTCATTTGTACATTGTAAACAACTTTCAGAAGTTTTTCCTCACATCCGTAATGCACAATTGCGGCAGTCCCGTGGTGGAAGGAAATTATTTTTTTCTGGACTGATTGGTTTGCAAAATGACTGATTGATTCATGGCCGAGTCAGTCAATGGACCTCTAGTGGACAAAACCCAAGCCAATCCCTGATTCACGATACACCCGCTCTGGGATATGAGCACCCCCAGTACCTGTCCACCTGGACACATACCGCAAACTTACAGCCTGGCTGCTTCCTGTGTGGAGTTGACACTTTCTCTTTTTCCACCTGCTGAATATATTTTTTGTAACTGAAACCTTTGTACTTCTGCATCATCAATTCAGAAAAAAACCAGATTCCCACTCTGGTCATGAAACAGTCACACCGTTGACTTTTGGTATATTTCGGAGTGGAAGGGTGCTGTTATTCCAGGTGAAAGCCAGGCTAGGTCTGTGTTAGGGTACACACACGATCGTATACCCGGAACGCAAGGTATCTTTGACGGTTTCTGTTACGCATTCATGAACATCAGTTGCGCCAAAGAAGTAAAAGCGTCGTGTATTCAAAAAATGTTCGGAAATAAATCTTGTCGAGGTTTTTATATGGTCAGTGGAAGAGTTGTATTTCTTGAAAATGAGGCAAGCCAACTATATGTTGCCACAGGTAGATGATCTCACAAAATAATTAACTGAACTAGCTCAATGGGAATTACCTGTGGAGACACGCCACAGTAAATAATGAACTTCGATCCGCGCATTTGTGAACAAAAAGGCATGATATCGAGCGGAAAATGTTTAGACGGCCTTTTTTCAAAAAAACATGCAGATCAGAGTTTATTTAATACTGTTGTGACAGGGAAGGCTACCGCTCCTTTCACAGCAGACTCTGCACCCGAGTTGTTGGCCTTTAAGTCAACACCGGTGGGTTGTGTAATTCTGTTTGTGATGGGGTCTGGTGGTTTCCGATTGTCTGTATGTTCATGGAAACCTTCGGGTTTGCATAACAGTTTTTATAGGGCTAAGAAATTGGCCCTAACATTTTCAATCCTGTTTGATTGCACTTCGCCTCCCGAGGTGATCGTAGTGTTACGGCACTCGGTTACACTGTAATGCCAACTGCGTGTTTGCACTTGTCGGATTGATCGCTTTAGCTCGCATTTTAACATTGAAATAAAACACAAACAAACACAACTTGTGCAAACCTGGTATCACACATCAAGTCATGTACGTTTCTCTATATACTATTATGATATAATAAATTCCATGATATAATAAATTCCATTGGATTTCGTTTAGCTTCTCGTATCTCGTCGTCTCCCCCCCCCCCCTCCCCTTCTCTCTCTCTCTCTCTCTCTCTCTCTCTCTCTCTCTCTCTCTCTCTCTCTCTCTCTCTCTCTCTCTCTCTCTCTCCCACCCCCTCTTTCTCTCTCCATCCTTCTATTTCTCTCTCTCTTTCTACCTCTCCCTCCCTCTCTCCCTCTTTCACTCCATCTCTCCCTCCCTCACTCCATCTCTCCCACCCCCACCCCCTCCGCAGCACTCCTCCGTCTATCTCATAGCGGTTGACTGGTCTTTCAGGAACCAATAGCTCTCCCTTCCCTACCCTATTCCCTCTCAGTCATGTGGTTACACTGGAAGCAATAGTCTCCTCTGCCGTTATAAATCTTAGCATACGAAGCGTGTTATCTTCACCAAACACGCATTGTGCGCGTGGAAATTGCTTCGAGGCTCATACACTGAATTATTGCTAAAATAGCGCAGGCAATTTCGTCTTGTCTCTTTCAGTATCTATACAATTAGCCGAAGAGAGAGTGTGGCTGGGTGGTGGTGTGTGTGGGTAGAGGCGGCAGAGGGGGGGGGGGGGGGGGCGTTTGTTTGCCACTCTAACTACTGTCCAAGAACGGAGAGACAGACGGACGAACTAACTGACCGACCGACCGACTGACAGACTGTGAGAAGGTTATTCAAGGAGAAGTGACACTATATGCCGTGACTTTCAGGTCGCTCTCATATGAAATATGTAATTCAGACGTACAATATGCATGGTAACTGAGAACAGCATACGATACAGAATACAAACTAAAATGATTAACAGACGAGACAAACTAGGACAGTGTGAAGATGGGGAGAAGATCGATTATTTGATATCCGCCCCAGTAATGAAATAATAAACAAAGAGAAATTTCGCGAAAAGAATTGATAATTTAGGTGAAGGTTTACATGTTTCCCTGTATACCTGGTGGTTTGGTGGCTGTTTGTTTTGCTAGAGAACGAAGGTTGTTCTCAAAGTCTATGGCCCAACTAAACAATCAGTGATCAGTTTTGCACAGACTGTTATTACTGATTTTCCTTTGTCAAGAAACGTGTATTGATCAATTTAGTGAAGGTTGTAAAACGTGTTATGAACAATTTTTGGGGGGTACATTTTCGTGTACCTCTAAATGTGTAATTGAAATTAAGGACGTCGCTCGGCGTCGATAGTCGGCAAATGTCTAAACCTATTTTAATCGCCGAAAACTTTCGCAGAGCAGCCAAACGTTTTTACGGCAGAAGAAAGTTGACGCCATGGACTACCTTAAACTTACGCAAATATCCGAAAATGTTACATCCATTTCGGAACATTCGCCAAGGACAGTAAATTCAAGGAACAAACCTGTGAACGATATGACCTACATTTTTTTTTATTTTTATTTTTTTATTTTTTTAGAGAATCAGGTCTTAAAAAGGAGGAAGCATTAAAGGGAGGTACATTTACAACGGTTATGAACAGAACATCCGGGTGAAGAAACAAGGTCTTAACTCGGGGGTCTTGAAAGGGAGAATCCACTGAGCAACCTTGACCTGACCTGACTTGCCTTTACTTAACTTATTCCTTGTCCATTTCAGACGCCGTCAGAGAAAGTAGCACGTGCAGGCCACGTGCTGCGGACAGTGCTGATGACCAACGCGCCTCACATGATCCGTGACCGCAAGTTCCACCTGCGGACGTACCGGCGCTGCATGGTTGGGTCCGAGATGACCGACTGGCTGCTGTCCCAGAACACCTTGATGCAGACACGGCAACAGGCGGTGGGAATGTGGCAGGTACTTCTAGAGGAAGGAGTGCTTGTACATGGTGAGTGAGCATGGAGAACAGATTAAAGTAGTATATAAACACATGGTGGATCGTTCAAGAAGGCGGATGGCACGTACAAAGTCTGGTGTCAAAATATTGTATGCATTTGCAAGCTTTCGTATTGCTTCCATTTATCTCATGTCGCCACATCACTGCTGTCATGAGCACCAGTTTAAAGGCAGGTAGATGTGTTGCTGTGTCTGCTCTTTCAGTATGTCACCATTCAAGGACACGCATCAGTTGACAGCGTGTCACGACATAAATTTGCTGTTTCTGTATGTCACGAGCACCATTCAAGGACCCACATCAGTTGACAGCGTGTCACGTCATAAATTATTCTGCTGTTTCTGTATGTCACGAGCACCATTCAAGGACACGCATCAGTTGACAGCGTGTCACGACATAAATTGTTCTGCTGTTTCTGTATGTCACGAGCACCATTCAAGGACACGCATCTGTTGACAGCGTGTCACGACATAAATTGTTCTGCTGTTTCTGTATGTCACGAGCACCATTCAAGGACACACATCAGTTGACAGCGTGTCACGACATAAATTTGCTGTTTCTGTATGTCACGAGCACCATTCAAGGACACGCATCTGTTGACAGCGTGTCACGACATAAATTGTTCTGCTGTTTCTGTATGTCACGAGCACCATTCAAGGACACGCATCTGTTGACAGCGTGTCACGACATAAATTGTTCTGCTGTTTCTGTATGTCACGAGCACCATTCAAGGACACGCATCAGTTGACAGCGTGTCACGACATACATTGTTCTGCTGTTTCTGTATGTCACGAGCACCATTCAAGGACACGCATCAGTTGACAGCGTGTCACGACATAAATTTGCTGTTTCTGTATGTCACGAGCATCATTCAAGGACACACATCAGTTGACAGCGTGTCACAACATAAATTGTTCTGCTGTTTCTGTATGTCACGAGCACCATTCAAGGACACGCATCTGTTGACAGCGTGTCACGACATAAATTGTTCTGCTGTTTCTGTATGTCACGAGCACCATTCAAGGACACACATCAGTTGACAGCGTGTCACAACATAAATTGTTCTGCTGTTTCTGTATGTCACGAGCACCATTCAAGGACACGCATCAGTTGGCAGCGTGTCACGACATGAATTGTTCTGCTGTTTCTGTATGTCACGAGCACCATTCAAGGACACGCATCAGTTGACAGCATGTCACGACATACATTGTTCTGCTGTTTCTGTATGTCACGAGCACCATTCAAGGACACGCATCAGTTGACAGCGTGTCACGACATAAATTGTTCTGCTGTTTTTGTATGTCACGAGCACCATTCAAGGACACACATCAGTTGACAGCGTGTCACAACATAAATTGTTCTGCTGTTTCTGTATGTCACGAGCACCATTCAAGGACACGCATCAGTTGGCAGCGTGTCACGACATGAATTGTTCTGCTGTTTCTGTATGTCACGAGCACCATTCAAGGACACGCATCAGTTGACAGCGTGTCACGACATACATTGTTCTGCTGTTTCTGTATGTCACGAGCACCATTCAAGGACACGCATCAGTTGACAGCGTGTCACGACATAAATTATTCTGCTGTGTCTGTATGTCACGAGCACCATTCAAGGACCCACATCAGTTGACAGCGTGTCACGTCATAAATTATTCTGCTGTTTCTGTATGTCACGAGCACCATTCAAGGACACGCATCAGTTGACAGCGTGTCACAACATAAATTGTTCTGCTGTTTCTGTATGTCACGACTCCCAGTTCGAGGCCAAGTATCTGGTGTACTGTTTCAGTGCGTCATGACACAACTTGTACTCTTTCTGTAGGCCACAACCACCCGTTGGAAGATTATCTTCCTGTCCGTGTAAACGATCATGTTCACCACCACATATAAATTATGTTGAGGATTCCTCGTGGAATAAGACCATCCTTCCACTTGTACACTTGTTGTACTGTTTCAGCGTGTCACGACAAGTACCCGTTCTTTTGTTTCAGTATGTCACGAGCATCACTGAATTCAAAGACAATTAAGTACCTTATTGTACTGTTTCAGCGTGTTACAATAAGTACCCGTTCATCAATTTCAGTGTGTCACGAGCATCAGTTCAAAGACAATTAAGTACCTTATTGTACTGTTTCAGCGTACCCGTTTATTTGTTTCAGTGTGTCACGAGCATCAATTCAAAGACAATTAAGTACCATATTGTACTGTTTCTGCGTGTGACAATAAGTACCCGTTCATGAATTTCAGTGTGTCACAAGCATCAGTTCAAAGACAATTAAGTACCTTATTGTACTGTTTCAGCGTACCCGTTTATTTGTTTCGGTGTGTCAAGAGCATCAATTCAAATACACGTACGTACCTTATGTATTGGTTAAGCGTGTCGCTACAAGAACCCGTTAATATTTGTTTCAGTATGTCACGAGCACCAGTTCAAAGACTTGTACCTTCTGTACTGTTTCAGCGTGTGACGACAAGTACCCGTACATGTGTTTCAGTGTGTCACGAGCATCAGTTCAAGGACAATTAAGTACCGTATTGTACTGTTTCAGCGTGTCGCAACAAGAACCCGTTTATTTGTTTCAGTATGTCACGAGCACCAGTTGAAAGACATGTACCTTTTGTACTGTTTCAGCGTGTGACGACAAGTACCCGTTCATGTGTTTCAGTGTGTCACGAGCACCAGTTCAAGGACAAGTACCTGTTCTACCGGTTCACGGAGGACGACCAGGGGGTGGGGGTCACGCCCTCAGCAGCAGACAGGAAGGAGTGTGAGGAGGAGCTGCAGGAAAGTCTCAGAACTCTGGCACAGATCGGCCCTGATGCCATGATGAGAATGATCCTCAGAAAACTGTGAGTTTCACCTGTGTGTGTGTGCTGAAGAGGGTGGGCTGTAAGGGCTGGGTAGAGGTTGGGGGCTGGGGAAGGGGGGGTGTACGGGTAAGTAGGGGGTGGTGGGAGGTAAAGATGCTGTTCAAATGTGTGAAGAATATGTGAAGAAATACAGGGTAAGTCTTAGAACTCTAGCTCAGATCGGCCCCGATGCCATGATGGGGAGAATCCTAAAAAAACAAAACGGTGAGGTCTTATGTCCCTTATGTGTGTATGGGATATGGGAGGAGCGAGAATTTGCTTGGTAAAGATATTATTCAGCAGTATTAGAATTCTGGAATGAGTCGGTCCTAATGTCATGATGAGGATTATCCTCATAAAACGGCAAGTTTGACCTCCGTGAGTTCCAAAGTACGGAGGGATGGGTGTGAGTGGGCTGTGGTGGTTGGAGGTAGAGATGCGGTTTGGTTTAAATGTCTCAAGAAATTCAGGGAACTCATCCTAGCATATAATCACGTTATGTCCCAAATAGACGCTTGTTCTGGTGGGCACAGAAATATTAAGTGAACATAGCATAGGGAACTCATAGATCTTGCACAGATTTGGTCTGATGGCATGGTTATCATTTTTCTTAGAAAGCTTTACGTTTCGGACTTTAGTTCGTCTCTCTCAGTCTCCCATTATCGTGGATGGGGGGTGGGGGGGGGGGTGATGCCGGTGATAATGTTTTTTGCGATGCATGGCCGGGATGAACTGCACGAGAGTCTCAGAAAGAAGGGGGGGGGGGGGTGAGTTGGCGGTAGTGCTGGGATGTATAGGTGCTCCTTTACTGTGTGACGAAATGCAGGGCGGAGTCAGAACTTGACTCGGAACGGCCGGGCCCGATGCCAATATTTGTGTGGATGGTTCTAAGAAAACTGTGAGGTTGGCCTGTGTCAGTGCTGAAGAGGGGAGTAGTAGGGAAGAATGGGTGGGCGGTGGTGGTGGGAGGTACATAATATACACTTTGGATGTGTGAAGAAATGCAGAGAAGTCCTCTCTGTTTCTCTCTGTCTGGCTGTCTGTTTGTATATATCTCTTTTTCTACTCTGTCTCTGTCTCTCTCTCTCTCTCGTTCCACCTCTCTCTCTCGCTCTCTCTCTCTTTCTCTCTCTCTCTCTCTCTCTCTCTCTCTCTTTCCACCTCTCTCTCTCTCCCTCTCTCTCTCTCTCTCTCTCTCTCTCTCTCTCTCTCTCTCTCTCTCACCCTCTCTTAGATAACAATTATCAGAAGAATCCCCCCCATTCTCTTTGTGACATGTTCCCGTTTACTGTGTGCAACTTATATGTATACCTATACGTATATGCCGCGCGCCGAGTCAGTGTAACTTGACGCGCATCATTACCTCAAACTGTTATCATTTCCATGAACATATGTGTCTACAAAGCTAAAACAAACCACGTGCGGCTGTTGTCTACTGTACAAATATTTGATCTCGCTCTCACGCATAATAACACACAATACAGAGCTTCCCACCACTTTGAACACCTGCTGTTCATAGAATAACGGCTGTGGCGCAGTATGATTAGTAAGCAAGTCGTGTTTTCCGAGGAGCATACAGTTGCCTTCGATTGTAAAGCACTGTTAGATGTGTCGCCTGCTATGGGAATTTACTGCCGAGCTCTATAGTTTAGCCAGTGCTGTGACAATAGCATGTAGAATGTACTAGTTTTAATCTCAGACAGAATGTTCCTTTCCTCAAATGAATCATACGCTACATATTCACCGCTTTAGATTGAGTGCTACTTCAGTATGGACGCTGCCAATGCAACCTTGAACAGGAATGTGAGGTTTGTGCTAGAGGCACTACTGAGAATGTGCCAAGAGTACTTCATGTCTGTCATGTGCTTTATTGAAGTGTTTGTACCTTTCCGCTTGGATTAACTAAGCACCTGTTTTCGCAGCGATGAGAAAAAGGACTTAGTCCGTGCCTAATGCATTTCGATAGTACTTCGTGCAAGATAATGGAAACAGTAGTGTGAATACTAAGTCTGGCCTTGGATTAAGACGAATGACAAACTTTAGGAAGACTGTATGAAGCTGTGTCAGAACTTACAAAATCCTACTCGTCGAAACAGCAGAGTGCAGGCCGTTGCTAACCCTGTTCTTGGAAGTAAACACTCAGGGATGTCTGCATGATACGTTTGACTGCGTATAATGCGCTTTTGTCCTCATTGTGTCTCCTGCATTTCCCCGTAGTTAAAAAGAAAAACTTTCGAAAAAGGTACTCGATATAAGCCACAAGAATGTGTGTTGAAAGCACTTGTGACGAGGGTTGTGACAGATTTGAAACGTCAGTGTATACGCCAGCATTTGCATATTAGGATTTTCTGCGCCACGTACTTGACTGTGCATAAATGACACTCTCAGTGATAATGTGGATGATGGGAACGTCAGTGTACATTCTACATTTTCCTGTTGAAACAATCGGGGTTCCTGCAAATGGCCTTCAACTGTGCAATGAGCACTGTTTGTCCACAATCTGACTAATTGACACGCCAGCGTTGTCGGTAAAGGTCACAATCAATCCGTGTTTTCAGGGAAAAGGCACTGCAGACTGCGCGTAAAGACTTCCCGTTTGTGTTGTGACTGAAACGGCATTGTACACACCCAATCCTCCTGAAATGAAAACGAATATCCGCTGTTTCTGTAGAAGCTCTGTTTCCAGTAAGTGGATGACGAAGCCGGGGGACCGGGTGCACGTGGCCATGCCGTAAGGCGGAATTCTGGCATTTGATCAGTGTTTGAGTGGCCCGCGGTGTGGTGGAAGAAAATAAAATCCCGCAGAAAGATAACATAACCGTCATCTTATAGTACTGCCGGTGGCTCCGATTCGATTTTTCGCAGACTTTTCATGACTTGCATACACCCCCACAAAATGTGCTTCACTTGGATTCTAACCTGCTGGTCCTCAGTACGGAGAAACTTTCTGGACGGCCAATTTGTTCGTCTCAAACGCCGGCACAGACCCATGAAAACCGTAGCAGCCCACATGCAGCTTTACTCACGACTGCTGGTGCCTATTTTCAGACCCTCCGAGCGGACGCCAGAAGAGATCGAGATCATCTACGAGGAGTTGTTGCACATCAAGGCGCTGTCCCATCTCTCCTACATGGTCAAGCGAGAACTGGCCTCTGTCCTCGTCTTCGAGTCCCACGCCAAGGCTGGGACTGTTTGTGAGTATGGCTGTTGTTGTTGTTGTTGTTGTTGTTGTTGTTGTTGTTGTTGTTGTTGTTGTTGTTGTTGTTCTTTCTCTTCTACTTTGGTCAGTGTATGTGAGCATGCGGTAGGGGGTGCGACGTCTCTCTCTCTCTCTCTCTCTCTCTCTCTCTCTCTCTCTCTCTGTCTCTCTCTGTCTCTCTCTCTCTGTCTGTCTGTCTGTCTCTCTCTCTCTCTCTCTCTCTCTCTCTCTCTCTCTCTCTCTCTCTCTCTCTTTGAGTGTGTGTTGGTCTGTCTGTCTGTAAGTACTGTGCGGTGACCACGATATCTTTTGTCTTTGAAATCCGTTGGTCAAAAAGATGAATGTCTGCCTTTCTGTCTACAAGTCTGTCCACTTATCTGTCCCAGTGACTTCTTCTTCTTGGCGTTCGCAGAGGTTACACGATCAGTCCAGCACTGGTGATAAATGTTGTCGTTTTCTCCAACTCCTGTCGACTGCCATATAGTTTGGTCTGCAAGGGAGTTGGTGACGGCCACACTTCTTTCCGTCCTCATCTCGTAAGGGACATCGCTGTAAGATGTGTTCCGCTGTTTGGTCTTCTTGACCGCAGGCACAGGTTGGTGATGGCGCCACCTTGAACTTTCGGTTCATGTGAGCATTGAGCCTGTTGTGGCCAGTACGCAGCCTGATGAGGTTGACTTGCTGCTCTCTGGACATTGTGTGGTAGTCATCTCTGTTTGTCCTTGGCCTCATCAATGCCTTGATGATTGTCTTCTGCTCACTAAAGCTGACACTGTTTTCAGGTTGGTCTTCCACGGCTCCTTCTTTCGCCAGCTCATCTGCCCTTTCATTTCCTGGTATCCCACAGTGTGCTGGTATCCACTGGAGGACAACTCTTCTGGTTTGTCTGACCATCTGTAATGCTTTGGCCAGCTGTGGGAGTTTGTCGTTCTCTAGGGCCTGAAGGACTGAAAGGGCGTCCGAGAGGAAGACAACTTGGTAGCAAGGGTCTGCGGAGTCCTGAACCAAGGAGCCGGCCTGCATGAGAGCTTCTGCTTCTGCTTTATAGTTTGTGCAGTGTTTGCCAGTGGCAACGCTGGATGTAGCTGTATGTCCCCCAGGGAACTGGATCAGAATGCCAGCACCTCCATTGAGCACGGCGTTAGTTGCTGATCCATCGGTGTATACATGGATCCACGCCTCTTTTGGGTACTGTTCGTCGATCAGGGCTAAGGTGAGTGCCTGTCGAGCTGTGTCATTCTGACCTTCTCCTGAGGTAACATGTGGTACACTGGTGCAGATCTGGATGCCTGGTTTCTCTGTTGCCTTGGGGGTTTCCTCTTCTTCTTGAGTCAGAGGTAGAGTGTTCTGTGGGAGGACTTCCCTGTACTGTCGAGAAAGTCTCTTGCTCTCGTGTACAAAACTACTCCGTTTGAACCGGTTCTTGGTGAGGTTGCTCAGTCTGTGCTTTATGGGGTGGTCGGGTAGGCACTTGAGCTTCTCGGCCTCTACCATAGTCTTGGCTTCTCTTCTCTGACAGAGGGGTTGGATGGTGGTAAGCTTCTCCCTTTCCTTGATGGGCGTGGATTTCATTGCACCAGTGATGAGTCGGAGGGCCTGGTTTTGCACACGGTCGAGGGTCTGCAGGTTTGTCTTGGCTGAGGTTGACCACGCTATGGAGCCGTACTCGAGGTGGGGTCTGATTGTTCCCTGGTATACTGTCTTCAGTATCTTCTCGTTTGCTCTCCAGGTGGTACCTGCCAGCTTCCTGAGTATGGCTAGCTTGCGCCGGGCCTTCGTCTCTGCCTGTGCAATGTGTGATTTCCAGGTCTGCCGTCTATCCAAGGTGACACCAAGGTACGTCGCTTCTTCATCCTTTCTCAGAGGAGTTCCACCAAGCCTGATGGTTCCGGCTTTCTGCTTTGGCGACAGTGTAAATAGGGTGGTGGAGGATTTCTCCTTGTTGATGGATACGCACCAATCTTCTGCCCATGCGTTCAGCCTATCTGCCGCTTGTTGCATTCTGTAGGTGGCAGTACTTGCGTGCTCCTCCCTGCACCAGATCACAAGGTCGTCTGCGTAGAGAGCAGCTTTGATCCCCTTGGGCATCTCAGAAACCAGATCGTCGATGAAGAGAAGGAAGAGTGTGGGGGAGAGGACTCCGCCCTGAGGGACGCCATGACGAAGGAGGAACTTCTTGCTTTTGGTCTGGTCGACGTTAACTGTTGCCCTGCGGTTGTAGAGGTAGGAGCGAATCCACTGGTACATGTTGCTGGACACGCCTTTCATCAGCAGTTTTACAAGTAGTCCATCTTTCCAGACCTTGTCAAAGGCCTTCTGAAGATCTATCCAGGTGACGAAGACCAGCTTCTGTTCCTGAAACTCAGAAAGGCATCTTCAACTTCTTGCGCCAGGTAAGTGACCTGATCTTCGGTGCTGCGGAACTGTCGGAATCCAGCTTGTTCAGGGGCGAGGAGGTTCGTGGATTCCAGGTACCACCTGAGGCGCTCGTTCACAATTCTCTCCAGGGTCTTCGCAACACAGCTGGTGAGGCTGATTGGGCGATAGCTGGTGGCCTTCTTTGGATCCTTCCCTTTTTTTTAGGATGGGGATCATGATCGCTTCTCGCCAGAGTTGTGGTAGCGATCCTTCTTGCCAGCTGCTGTTGAAGACCTCGAGTAGCTTGTTCTCTGCTGCACTACCAAGGTGGGTTAGCATCTCGTTGGTGATGCCGTCTGGGCCAGGAGACTTCTTCGCCTTTAACTTTTTCAGAGCTGAGTGCAGCTCGTGGAGTGTGAGTGGTTGACTCATGGCGTCCACTGTCGACTGTCTGGCAGGTCTCTCTCTTTTCTCTTTTCTTGCTTCTTTCTGTTTCTCGGGGCTAACATGGAGGTTGCTCCCAGCAGCATGCTTTCCAGTTAGCACCTTCCCGTTCTCTTCTAATGTGATCTTTCCTCTGCTGGTGTTCTCATCATTCAACTGCTTGGTAAGCCTCCAGAGCTTTCTGCCATCCTTCTTAAGGTTCAGAGAGCTTGTTTTCTCTTGACAGCTTCTCCGTCTTGCCTGTAGCTTCTTCTTGAGAAATTTGGCTTTGGCTTCCTGGAGGCGGATGTTGTTGTTTTGTGACGGGTTGACTTCTGCTTCCCTTCTGGCGTCTGCCAGATCATCATCCAGTTCCTGCAATTCATTGCTCCAGTAGGGCTTATAGTCTCTCCTGGCACCCCTGGGAATGGACTCACGCGCTGCTCTGAGGATGCTCATGTTGAAGTCCTTCGCCACCATGTTGATGTCTCGACCCTCGACTCTGATGTCTTTGGTGAGTTCGCTGGTGCGGTGTCTAAAGAGGAACCAGTTCGCTCTTTTGTAGTTCCACCGTGGGAAGGAAGCTTCAGTGCAGGACTCCATGCCCAGGGTCAAAAAGACTGGCCGATGGTCACTTCCACCTAGCTGCTCTCCGACTTCTCTGCTGGTTAGCTGGTGCATGTCTTCCGTGCAGAAGGCTAGGTCAGGAGTTGATGTAGTGTGCCATCTTCTGGAGTAGAATGTAGGGCAGTCAAAGGGACTGTTCAAAAGAATGAGACCTTTGTCGTCCTGCCAGTTCTCCACCTCTTCTCCTCTCCGATCCAAGTGGTCGTATCCCCAACTCTGTGAATGACTGTTGAAGTCACCCACCACGATGAAGTTGGAGGCCTTTGCGGGGATCGTGTCAAGGGCGAGGTGTCTATCGTTGGGGCAATAGAAGTTGACAAGATGGAATTCTGCTGTCTTCGTCTGGATTCGAATCACCTGATATTCGGAGTCCTCCATGTGCGTTTCTATCAAACAGGCATTGATGTTGTTCCTGATGAGGGTCAGGATTCTTCCTTTCCTTCGGTCTGTTCTGTCGGACCTAAGGCACTGGTAGCCTCTCACTTTGAAGGACTTTTGGGGTGTCAGGTGCGTCTCCTGAATACAGCAGATGTTGATGTTTTTCTCATGCAGGATATGCTCCAACTCTGTCTTCTTGTTCAGGATACTTTCTGCGTTCCAGTGCATGACCTGAAAAGGTCGCTGCTGACTGGGTTTCTTCCTGGTTGTGGTGGTGCCAGTCACTCTCCTCCCGCGTCCCCTGGCGTGACAAGACGGACGGGAGGGACCTCCAGTAGTTGGGGCTGGGTCCCTTTGAGGCATGGGATCCGACGCTGCTCCACCCTGGGGGGTCCTCAGTGGGCGAGCGCCATTTCCATCTGTGCTGGTTGATTGTGTCATCATTTGCGTAAGCGCGTGTACCCGTGGTTTGTTAGAATGCGCCGTGCGACCCGGGTCCTCCGTCTTCAGCATTCGAGGTTTTCTGTCGGGGTTACCTCACCCTTAGCTCATGGCCCGTACGTCCTACCCTGAGAGCACAGGGGGGAGGATTTGCCGGGATCCCACCCGGAGCTAGGGTTTTAATGCGCCCTTAATCACATTAGATGAGTCCCGTCAATGGACGATGGAGCATTTCAAAGGGGGTAGCAGTGCCGCCTGCTACCCCACTCCGCCCTGGTAGGAAACACCGCCAGTTTGGTCCGCGGCCGCAAGCGGCTGATCTCCATATCTGAGGACCGTTCCCCTATCCGCCACCCGGGGACGCGCTGGGTTGGGGGTGGTCGCCCCACCTGAAAATCCCACACTGGGTTAAGGAAGATCAGCCTGTCCCAGGTCCCAGTGACAGGGTATTGGAGCATAATTAAATCTGCGTACCAGCGTCTAGTATGTAGTCTCGTATTCTCTTTGTTTGACCTAGTGCTCATATGTTAATTTTGTAGAATGCTTAATTGTTCTTGTAATATCACTCATAAGCCATATATTGAAATAATTGTCTCTATTGAGATCATATTATTATTGTAATGTGTTGGGAATTAGTTTGGTCACATACATATTTATCCTCTCTGTGCTGAAACTCTACTGACTTTATTGACGAGAACCTGATGTTAACTTGCAGTGTTCAACCAAGGGGACGAGGGGAAATCTTGGTACATCATCCTCAAGGGGTCGGTCAACGTGGTCATCTATGGCAAGGTGAGACCGCAGACACTGAAAAGTTACACATTTGACAGAGGATCTGATCAGACATTTTATGAGTGTGGTCACCTTTTTTTCTGCGTAGAATTAACGATACCTTTATAGATTTGTCAGAGGATCTGATCAGATATGTGAGTGTGATCAACTAGGGGCTAGTGCCATGCCCAAAATGCGTCACCGTTGGTCATTTTCTGTGTAGAATTAAAGATACCTTTACAGATTTGTCAGATAATCTGATTAGTGTGCTCACATTGGGGCTGGTGCCATGCCCAAAATGCGGCACCGTTGGTCATTTTCTGTGTAGAAGTAAATTTACCTTTACAGATTTGTCACATGATCTGATTAGATATATGTTAGTGTGATCACCTTGGGGCTGGTGCCATACCCAAAATGCGTCACTGTTGGTCATTTTCTGTGTATAAACCTTTACAGAGTTGACAGAGGATCTGATCAGATATGTGTGTGTGGCCAACTAGTGCTAGTGCCATATGCCCAACACGTGTCAGCGTTAGTCATTTTCTGTATATAATTAGTGATACCTACGTTCCTGTGTAAAGTATTCAGGCTTTTACATCAGATGCACCAGGACACTTGCCGAAAATCGACAGCGTGGCTGCTTTACGAGGGATACAAAGCATTCTTGCACTACCACACACACCAACAATAAACAGCGTGGCTGCTTTACGAGGAATACGAGCATTCTTGCACTACCACACACACCAGCAATAAACAGCGTGGCTGCTTTACGAGGAATACGAGCATTCTTGCACTACCACACACACCAGCAATAAACAGCGTGGCTGCTTTACGAGGGATACGAGCATTCTTGCACTCTCACACCAAAAATCAACAGCGTGGCTGCTTTACGAGGGATGTGAGCATTCTTGCACTCACACACACCAGCAATAAACAGCGTGGCTGCTTTACGAGGGATACGAGCATTCTTGCTCTCACACACACCAGCAATAAACAGCGTGGCTGCTTTACGAGGGATACGAGCATTCTTGCACTCACACACACCAGCAATAAACAGCGTGGCTGCTTTACGAGGGATACGAGCATTCTTGCACTCACACACACCGGCAATAAACAGCGTGGCTGCTTTACGAGGGATATGAGCATTCTTGCACTCACACACAACAGCAATAAACAGCGTGGCTGCTTCACGAGGGATACGAGCATTCTTGCACTCACACACACCAGCAATAAACAGCGTGGCTGCTTTACGAGGGATACGAGCATTCTTGCACTCAGACACACCAGCAATAAACAGCGTGGCTGCTTTACGAGGGATACGAGCATTCTTGCACTCACACACACACACCAACAATCACCAGACTGGCTACTTCTTCTGCAAAATGATTTGTTTGGCTGAATCATTTTGCCGTTGTAGGTGTCAGTAAGGAACTTAATTCAGCGAAAAAGAACCAACTCGAAAAAGCAGCCGGGCTGTAGATTTGTCCAGGCTTAAATGAGAGCGTTCTCGTCACGTGTTTTGACAGACTTGTTGCGGTGTACACAATCGGGATATATACAGGAAGTGAGGTACAGTATCTTCAATACTATACAGGAAATGGTCACCAGTCAGGTGTGATAATCCTGACACCAGCCCCAGGCAGTCTAACAAGTGAACCTGCTCATATATTCTGTATTATAAAATGATGTGCATATAATGGTCTTCAATGGCCTTGCAAAAGCGAGAATGCGCTCGCATATTCGCAAGCACAAGTACACGCTCGCGCTTGCACGTTCCGACGCACGGGCACACACAAACAAACAAACAAACAAACACCCCCCCACACACACACACACAGCATTCAGTGTGTACATTGAATTGTTCGTTATAACTGTTCAATTTTTCCCCCCCAGGGAATTGTTTGCACACTTCACGAAGGGGATGACTTTGGCAAACTTGCGCTTGTCAACGATGCTCCCAGGTAAGTTGTGTGTGTCTGTGTGTGTCTGTACTATTGCATTGTGCCCGTGAGTGCTTGTGGATTGCTGGAGCAAAGAGAGAAGCTGTAAAATACGTTGCCCGTGCGCACAAAGCACTGTCACAGCTCTTCCTCTCTCTGAGATTGGGTTATGGGTGTCACAGCTGTCACTGTTTCCAATTCCCTGTTTTATTATTGAACACAGCCATCACAAAAGGCGGAGTGATGGCTTCATGTGTCGGATCGTTTTTACGTTCGAAGAGCACTTGTACTGCCTTTATTGGGATCGAAGCTTGGAGGTGTGGGGTGATGGTGGGTGTTGGTAGGAGGGGTAGGGGGTAGGGAGGATGATTGGTTTGAGTGAGGAAGAAAATGGCCAAAATAGATTTACTTTCTCTCTCTCTCTCTCTCTCTCTCTCTCTCTCTCTCTCTCTCTCTCTCTCTCTCTCTCTCTCTCTCTCTCTCTATATATATATATATATATATATATATATATATATAGAGAGAGAGAGAGATTTACTTTCTCTCTCTCTCTCTCCCTCCCTCTCTCTCTCTCTCTCTCTCTCTCTCTCTCTCTCTCTCCCCCTCTCTCTCTCTCTCTCTCTCTCTCTATATATATATATATATAGAGAGAGAGAGAGATTTACTTTCTCTCTCTCTCTCTCTCCCCCTCTCTCTCCCTCCCTCTCTCTTTCTCTCTCTCTCTCTCTCTCTCCCTCTCTCTCTCCCTCTCTCTCCCTCTCCTTCTCTCCCTCTCTCTCTCCCTTTCTCTCCCTCTCTCTCTCCCTTTCTCTCTCTCTCCCTCTCTCCCTCTCTCTCTCTCTCTCTCTCTCTCTCTCTCTCTCTCTCTCTCTCTCTCTCTCTCTCGTCTCACGGAATGTTTGCACACGCATGTGTGTGTGTGTGTGTGTGTGTGTGTGTGTGTGTGTGTGCGTATGTGTGTGTGTGTGTGTGTGTGTGTGTGTGTGTGTGTATGTCTGTGTGTGTGTCTTCGTGTGTGTGTGTGTGCGCGCGCTATTCCTAACACGTTTATGTTGTTCAGGGCAGCAACGATAGTACTGAGGGAGGACAACTGTCATTTCCTTCGAGTTGACAAGGATGACTTCAACAGAATATTAAGGGTGAGAACTTTAATGTCAGTGTAATGTGTCTGTACAGAAAATAAAGAAAGAAAGAAAACACACACAAATACGTTGACAAATAATGAAAACTTCGATTCATCCGGTCCTTCGCCATGAGTTGTTGATCAGAAAAGCGCTTCAATGTTGAATTTTACTGCAAGTTGTTAGTCACCGTGATTTGTATTATTTTCTGTGTTGAGAAAAAATCGTTGAACTTGGCAAGGACTTCAACATCTTTAAATTTTGTAAGGTGTTATTGCGATTCTGTCGACAAGATCGCCCCTTTGCCTGCTACTAAAATGAAATGACAGTCTGGTAGCAACAACACTATTCCGATAACTGGTAGAGGAGCTCTCTTTGGCAGTCAAATCAAATCAAATAAACTTTATTATCTCAGACTGAGAAATTACATGGGCGGCGCATGAACTTGAAGACCAACGAAACACTACAACATTCTTAACATTAAACACTAACTAATACGTTTGTATCAGGAAATAGCATCATGAACCTATATTTTCCCTGATGTAAACGGGTATTCTCTTGAAATTGTGTACAGAGTAATGTATTTAAGTATGTTTTTGTGAGACGCTTAGAACTGTTTTAGGATTTGCGCCATATGAATATCCTCATTATTATGGTTATTATAATAATGATGGTAGTTGTGGTTGTAATCGCAGGACGTGGAGGCCAACACAGTGCGACTGAAGGAACACGGGCAGGACGTGCTGTTACTGGAGAAGATCCCTGTCAACGTCCCTCTGCACGATGGCTCCTTCCAGTCGCAGTACAAGTACGTCAAGTCAGTGTCTTTGTTCTAGTTTTTTTTCTATCATTTATTAATACGCAGATAAGCTGATAGATATGAACTGATACTCACGATTGTTAAATTCAGAAGGAAGGAAGGACAAGCGCGGGAACATACTTATCGCCTATCTATATAAGAAAGGAAGAAAGAAAGAAAAGATAAGCGCGGGAACATACTTATCGCCTATCTATATAAGAAAGAAAGAAAGAAAGAAAGAAAGGAAAAGCGCGGGAACATACTTATCGTCTTTCTATATAAGAAAGAAAGAAAGAAAGAAAGAAAGAAAGAAACAAACAAACAAACAAAAGAAAAGACAAGAAAAGCGCGGGAACATTCTTATTGCCTATCTATATAAAAAAGAAAGAAAGAAAGAAAGAAAAGTGTCATGAAGTGGATTGTAGTGTGAATAAGGTGTTACTATTCTGTATACGTGTTCTGCCCTATCTTATTACACTGACTTCAATCTTCACACTAAAACACTCCAACACAAAATTTTGGGAGGATGCAGACTTATTATTTCCTCACACAAAATACAGGGTGACACAAAAAAAACAGATCTATCCCACCAAAAGTTTAATATTTTCTGAAATAATCAGCCGATTCTTTTATTTTTTCAGGTGAGCCAAGCTGAAATGATGTTCTAACAGCCCACCAAGTTTGAGCTTCAAGATGTCATGGACAACGGAGCATAAGACATTTATAGTCGAGGCCTATTTTCGGTCGAATTCTATCCAGACTGGTCAGCCGCAGATGTGACCCAGAGTGGTCCCCCTATTCACCGGACTTGAACCCCCCAGATTTTTATCTGTGGGGGTACCTCAAGGACAGGGTATATGGCAACAACCCCCAGACCATCCCTGATCTTAAGGCAGCAATAACAGCAGCTGTAAGAGCGATCCCACATCTGCGGCTGACCAGTCTGGATAGAATTCGACCGAAAATAGGCCTCGACTATAAATGTCTTATGCTCCGTTGTCCATGACATCTTGAAGCTCAAACTTGGTGGGCTGTTAGAACATCATTTCAGCTTGGCTCACCTGAAAAAATAAAAGAATCGGCTGATTATTTCAGAAAATATTAAACTTTTGGTGGGCTCTGTTTTTTTTGTGTCACCCTGTATAACACAATTCATCACCTAAAGAAACAACATCAATACCAAACAACTTCTCATCCACACTGTTCTTACAATCTCTCTACACTCACTCCACACATGAGATTAATGATATAAAGAAATTATTTCAATAATTAATTACTGCACAAGGTAAAGTGTTGACAGACACTCACGAGTTCGTAACACGGCTCACTATATGTCGTCATTTACACCTCCTTGTGCCGCTGAAACCACGTAGACGATGAATTTCCAGAAACTCTCCTTTTAGATGCCAACATGCACCCTTCACATTTCTCCCCGAGAAACACTTTCACCTTTCACGTTTCTCCCCGAGAAACACTTTCGCCATTAACGAAAAGAACCGTCGTCTCTACGACCGGTGATGATGGAGACTCCTCCGTCCAGCCATCTGCGCCGATGTGGTCTCTCTCTCCACCATCGTCACGCCTCTTCCGTGTGAGGTCCGTCCCTCGCTCACGCTCATGAATTCTCGTCATGGAAACTCCTAAAGAATTAACCCAAGTCTTAATACAACATTCTCTTAAACCATCTCCTCTTCCTAAACTAAAGTCATGTAACATCTCTCTCGTTCATTCTACATTCACATTCCGTCCACAGTCAATATCCAAACTATACTTCATCCATGAATCACTTAATCCACTACTGACACTACCATACATAGTATCACTGTCTTAAACATAACATAAATGCGTAACAACAATTATGTTCAAGAATTTACCAACAAAAACCATAATACACTCACAACAAGAATTCTCTTAAAACTTCACACTAGACTTTAGTGCACTTTGTATACCCTTACATTTACATTCCAGCTATGTATTCAATCTTCAATAATATACAACATAGTAAATCATTTACCTTAAGAGACCCGTCTCTTGAAAGAGTGTTTGTCCCCGACAAACTTGACAAACGCCAGACACTCTGTCGAGCATCAACAACGTTGTGACGTTATTAAACCAAAACCAGCTACATTTCTCAAACACAACTCATGTCAAACCAGAGTTTTCTCGTGCAACACACGAAACCCGTGATATCGCTTCAAACGTGTCCTAGCATATCCCAATTCAATCTTTAGGGAGGTTAAAATCACGACGTGCTTCACATCACAACTCTCCTACTCACATCTTTGTGACAAAAAGAAAAGCGCGGGAACATACTTATTGCCTATCTATATAAGAAAGAAAGAAACAAACAAAGAAAGAAAAGAAAAGAAAAGAAAAGCGCGGGAACATACTTATCGCCTATCTATATAAGAAAGAAAGAAAGAAAGAAAGAAAACTGTGGAACTCACAGAATGAAACTGAACGTAGTCCGCCGCTTGTGAAAGTGACGAGCCTGTTTGTCGCTGTAGCGGTTGCGCTGTGCTTCATTGCACGCTTTACTGTACCTCTCTTCGTTTTAACTTTCTGAGCGTGTTTTTAATCCAAACATATCATATCTATATGTTTTTGGAATCAGGAACCGACAAGGAATAAGATGAAATAGTTTTTAAAACGATTTCGGAAATTTTAATTATAATTTTTATGTTTTTAATTTTTAGAGCTTGTTTTTAATCCAAATATAACATATTTATATGTTTTTGGAATCAGAAAATGATGAAGAATAAGATGAACGTAAATTTGGATCGTTTTATAAAAATGTTTTTTTTTTACAATTTTCAGATTTTTAATGACCAAAGTCATCAATTAATTTTTAAGCCACCATGCTGAAATGCAATACCAAAGTCCGGCCTTCGTCGAAGATTGCTTGGCCAAAATTTCAATCAATTTGATTGAAAAATGAGGGTGTGACAGTGCCGCCTCAACTTTTACAAAAAGCCGGATATGACGTCATCAAAGACATTTATCGAAAAAAAGATAAAAACGTCCGGGGATATCATTCCCAGGAACTCTCATGTCAAATTTCATAAAGATCGGTCCAGTAGTTTAGTCTGAATCGCTCTACACACACACGTACACACACACACCAGGCACTCACACACACACACGCACACACACATACACACACACACACACACACACACACACACACACACACACACACACACCACGACCCTCGTCTCGATTCCCCCTCTATGTTAAAACATTTAGTCAAAACTTGACTAAATGTACAAACGAAAAGCGCGGGAACACACTTGTCGCTTATCTATATAAGAAAGAAAGAAACAAGTCGCGTAAGGCGAAATTACAACATTTAGTCAAGCTGTCGAACTAACAGAATGAAACTGAACTCACTGCATTTTTACAGCAAGAGCGTATACTCGTAGCATCGTCAGTCCACCGCTCGATGCACAGGCAGTGAAATTGACAAGAAGAGCGGGGTAGTAGTTGCGCTGAGAAGGATAGCACGCTTTTCTTTATCTCTATTCTTTTTAACTTTCTGAGCGTGTTTTTAATCCAAACATATCACATCTATATGTTTTTGGAATCAGGAACCCACAAGGAATAAGATGAAATTGTTTTTAAATCGATTTCGGAAATTTCATCTTATTCCTTGTCGGTTCCTGATTCCAAAAACATATAGATATGATATGTTTGGATTAAAAACACGCTCAGAAAGTTAAAACGAAGAGAGGTACAGTAAAGCGTGCTATGAGGCACAGCGCAACCGCTACCGCGCCAAACAGGCTCGTCACTTTCACTGCCTTTTGCACTAGCGGCGGACTACGTTCAGTATCATTATGTGAGTTCCACAGCTTGACTAAATGTAGTAATTTCGCCTTACGCGACTTGTTTTTTTTTAACACAAACGTTTGTTTCAATATTTTTCCTGGCATATAAACGTTGAAAAGGACAAACTCATTAGCGATTCGCCTTTACAAGGGTAAACATGAATCAGATTCAATATTCACAACATGTAATCTATATATATATACGACTTGTGTCTGTCTGTCTGTCTGTCTGTCTGTCTGACTGTGCGCGATGCGCGGCCAAAGTTCTCGATGGATCTGCTTAAAATTTGGTGGGCTTATTCAGAGAGACCCCGAACACAACCTCATCGATGAGATATTTCAACATGTGCTCTCTGCGCGCAGCGCTGAACCGATTTTGGTTCCACCTCAGCTACCCGGGCCCCCATACCGACACACCAAAGCCGCTAGACCACATCACAACGCCAAAGTTCTCGGTGGATCTTTTTCAAATGTGGACACCGTATTCAGCTACACCCCGGACACAATCTCATCGATGAGATATTTCAACACGTGCTCTCAGCGCGCAGCGCTGAACCGATTTTGGTTTTTCTGTTCATTTCACCATTCCCAGTAACTCTTCCTTATCTTCTCCAGTGTTTTCAGCGTTTATCTCCCTTCCTTCGTGTGGCTTCAATCCATATTCCCGTTACTACGTTACTCTTTTTAGAATGTCACGATTGCACCCGTAAGTTGTTCTTACTGTAAAAGTAAAAAGGTCGAATCAATTTATAGCCACGCGAAAAATACACTGTCATCTATCTCTATTTATTTATAGATATAGATATACATAATGTCCTCGCGCCCCCTAATTGGCGTAGAGGCGCGTCCCCCGGGTGGTGGATGGGGGAGCCTTCTCTACTAACTTCTGAGAGAAGGTCGCATCACTCTCGATGCCGTGAACCTAATTAGGATCTTTTTCTTGTTTCTTCTCTATTTCTGCCTCCCCAAAGTCCTTTTACTTTCCTTTTCTCACCCATAAAATTCTTCACTTATTACCCTTGTTAAGTGGTTCTTGTATAGAATATAGTCAATGTTTGTACAGATTTTAGTCAAGCAGTATGTAAGAAATGTTTAGTCCTTTGTACTGGAAACTTGCATTCTCCCAGTAAGGTCATATATTGTACTACGTTGCAAGCCCCTGGAGCAATTTTTTGATTAGTGCTTTTGTGAACAAGAAACACTTAACAAGTGGCTCTATCCCATCTCCCCCCTTTCCCCAGTATCCCATCTCCCCCCTTTCCCTCGTCGCAATATAACCTTCGTGGTTGAAAACGACGTTAAACACCAAATAAAGAAAGAAAGAAACATATATGTATACGGCTTCTCTGTGTGTGTGTGTGTGTTTGTGTGTGTGTGTGGGCAACACCTGTGGATTGTAGAGTTCTGTTTGTGATGTGGTCTAGCGGCATTGGTGTGTCAGTAAGTTCAAGCCTTCCTTCGAGAAGCCATAACAGTTAATCTCAATCCCGTTTGAGTGGACTTCGCCTTCAAAGGTGATTGTGGTGTTTAGGCACTCAGTTACATTTGGCGTCGTCGACAGCGATGGGACTCGACATGAAATGTTCAGGCCACTGAATCATTTTCGTGCTGTTCCCATTCCACCTGGGAGTGACCTAAGTTCATTCAAAGGGGGTCGAGTGTGACAGGGAGACTACCGTCGCCCTTCACAGCAGACTCTGCAGAGTTGTTCGCCTTAGAAGTTGTGGGCTTTCCTTGCATGTACCCGTAACTTACTGTAAAAGTGAAAAGGTCGAATCAATTTATAGCCACGCGAAAAATCCACTGTCATCTATCTGTAAATATAGATAGATATATACGACTTCTGTGTCTGTGTCTATGTGTGTGTGTGTGTGTGTGGAGGCAACACCTGTGGATTGTAGAGTTCTGTTTGTGATGGGGTCTGGCGACTTTTGTCTGTCTGTATGTTCTGGCATTTGAGAAGCCATAACAGATAATATAGGGCTTAGAAATAAGCTCTAAAATTCTCAATCCCGTTTGACAGGACTTCGCCTTCAAAGGTGATTGTGGTGAACCGCCACGCTGGCTGTCTCTGTCTCGCGATTCACCCCGGCGAAGCCGGGTATTCCTCTAGTATACAATGTTTTCATTGACCACCCATGCCTTTTTCTGGCCAACTTATGTTGGATCGTAAATGTACAATTTGCTTATATTGCCAGGTATTCCGTCATGGCGGGGACCCCAGAAAAGATGCTTGAATACCTACTCGAGACACACATGGACAATCGCAACGAAGAAACACCAGGTACAGTTTGGGTTGCTTTGTGTTTGTTTTGATGTCACTGTTTTACGGCTGCGTAAAAATACTAACTTTATTAGGCAAGCTGATACGGCTTTTGTTGAAAATAGTTATTTGTTGCTTGACTTTGTCGATTGTTGTTATTAGTTAATATTTTTCATCTTTAAGTAAAACACAAAGTTGGAAAATCTACATATTAATTTTTGAAATGCTTGATCACACTTGTTTCAGACGCCTTTTTGCAAGACTTTCTCTTGACGTACATCATTTTCATGGATGATGCGGCGTTGTGTGAGGCTGTCAGTAACCAGTATCCTTTTGCATTGGTCGGACTTTCCGAGAGAGATCCGCTGACAGGAAATTAAAGGATTCTTTAAGTCAGAATCCGGGTTCATGGTGCGTTATCCTGTTATGGAAATCTTGCAGCGAAGCAGAAGTTGGCCGTTGTTGCAATACCACCCATTTTTCTGCAAGAGGGTACGCCGATTTGGGACGGCACAGTTTATTCAAACCTCTGAAGAGGCTCTTGTTGAAGCTTCCCTTTCATCACCTTCAAGCATTCCAGACTTTGCTTAAAATCAAATGTTGGTACCTATATACCACTGCGATTGGGGTCATTTACCGTTTTACGACACAGATTAAGCTTGCTTGCCGCCCGTGATGATACTGCCAATTCCTATTGTACACACCACTGTGTAACAATCTTACCCCGAGTTCTGTGTATTGCAACTTACAGAAAAGGTTCTTACTTGGCAGGACTCAAGATCGTATCGAAGTTTGGTTTACAGTTTGATCCTGTCTTGCCACACAGTAGATCTAGCAAAGGATGCGTCAAGGTCACTCAGTTTAGCCACAAAAGCCATAACCCCGGAAATACGTAGAACTGACACTTGTGTGTGTGTGTGTGTGTGTGTGTGTGTGTGTGTGTGTGTGTGTGTGTGTGTGAGTGTGTGTGTGTCTCTCTCTCTCTGTCTCTCCTTGTCTCTCTCTCTCTCTCTCTCTCTCTCTTTCTCTCTCTCTCTCTCTTTCTCTCTCTCTTACCCCCCCCCCCCTCCCCCCACTTTTAGCTACTTTCCTTCTGTGACTCTCCTTTTCCGTCATTAGTTAGACTACACCTTGTTCAGTTCCTGTGATTGCCTTGGACTCTCGCTTGACTGCACTGCACTCGTAGTAGGTCAACTCCTCATATGATCAGTTCAAAATGACGGTTTTAACGCCCTCACTGTTTATCTTTTAGGTGCATGTTCCCGGTACCGGGTGTTTTGGGGGCCCGGGTAGCGCAGGTGGTACAGCACTGGACTTGTGATCAAAAGGTCGCTGGTTCGAATCCAGGCCGGGACGGACACGGGTCAACTTTATGTGCAGACCCAGAGACGGTATCCATCTCCCACCCCCGTGTCACCACAATGGCACGTTAAAGATCTTGGTCATTCTACCATAAGTGCAGATGGCTGATACCACCTAAACACGCATACATCAAAAGCCGTGAGGGCGTAAAAACTCGAATCGTATAAACCAATTCATGTCCAATATAGGCAATTAAGACCTGACGGACAATAAGCCCCTTAAAAAAAATATTAAACAAAAACCGGGTGTTACCCCGACCGTAGATAAAATGATCAGTCCTAGATTCGCCTTGACCACACACAGCTATCACGCCAAGTCTAGCCAGAGCAGCGACAAGGAGGCAGTGGACTTCATGCTGACCCACAAGAAGGGGGTGGTGCACTTCGTTCTCGAGTGGTTCACCGTGGCTGGCGATGTCTTCATTGAGACCCCCGTCACTAGGACCTTCTTACGGGTACATGTTCTTCATATTAGGCAATTTATAATTTACAATTGTGTGAATGAGGTGTAAACAATGATTTTTTTTTATGGATATTTTCCCCTATGATTGTAATAAGTGCTCTGAGCAGGGTTTTACCCGGGATATATGCGCTCCAGAAATATTATATATTATCATTATTAATATTATTATCAAGTAAAGTCCTTCGTGCAGATGTTGCTTGCAAGCAGATAAATGTGAACAAACTGTAACTTACTTTAGGCCTAAACAAAAAATAGGTGTGGTTACGGTAACCCGACCTACCCTATTTTTAGGGGCGGACCCTATAACTTTTTATTACATTTGTCACAACAACAACAACAACAAAAAAACGAGTGCAGAAAACGCAATGAAAGCGAAAGCGCTCGAGTCGCACACTTATTTCCCTGTCAAGTAGGTTTAATGTGTACACATTAGAAAAAAAAGTTTAAAAAAAAAAATGATTGCCTACCTACCTACCCTATTTGTTTTGGCTATGTTACCGTAACCACACTTTTTTTTTTGCCTCATCTGAGAAATAAAGGGTCGTAAAAGCTCTAAATGCAAGCGACATGTGCAACAAAAGTAAGTAAAAGTTAGTTGGAACCACACCCCAGGCACCTGAGAGAATAACAAGCATTGAAATGAACACGCGACTTTCATCCTCAGCCAGTGTTTTTTTCATTTTAAGTTACTTGCTTTTACACGGTGAAAAGTAAACAGTAACTTCATATACAGTCGTGTAACCAACATTCTCTCCTCAACAAACAGATGACATACGTCTGCGTCGTTTTTGACACTCAATGCCCATGACGATTTTGCAAGTTTTTACGTAAGATTAGTTCAGAACTATATGTCTTTTTCACATTTGCACATATTCCAACCTCGTTTGCACTGCAGTTCGTGAAATTAATCTGATGTTTTGTTGTGTTGTACAGGACCTATTGACGTCCGTAGAAGAAGATATGCAACTGTACCCCCTGCTGTCTGTTGAACATAATCTGCTGACCAACCTTCATACCTCAGGAAAAAGGTAAGCGTGTTGCGTTATATGCCTGGCCATAGGCTGTTTCAGTCTAGTTCCCACTTACCTTAGGCACTCCAAAATATGATGGTTTCACTTTTGAACAAGCTTACTGAATCCAGTTTTGAACACAGAATGAATTGAAAAGAAGTGTGGCACATGGTAAACACAGTGTGTTCCAATGTGAACACTGAAGTATTTACTAAGTGTGAGCGTTAAAACACCTCTGCTGCAGCCTCTACAGATGATGTGTCCATACAATTATGAGTGTGGGCATATTGGCCACTTTTTGCAACTCCATTTACCAATAATTAGCTGTTTCCACACACTTCTTACCTTTAACTGCTGTTACATGGTTGCGTATCTACAGGGTATGTTACACAGACATGAAAATTGTTTGGAGTCATCTTTCTAATACCGGCACGGTTGGCCTAGTGGTAAGGCGTCCGCCCCGTGAACGGGAGGTCGTGGGTTCGAACCCCGGCCGGGTCATACCTAAGACTTTAAAATTGGCAATCTAGTGGCTGCTCCGCCTGGCGTCTGGCATTATGGGGTTAGTGCTAGGACTGGTTGGTCCGGTGTCAGAATAATGTGACTGGGTGAGACATGAAGCCTGTGCTGCGACTTCTGTCTTGTGTGTGGCGCACGTTATATGTCAAAGCAGCACCGCCCTGATATGGCCCTCCGTGGTCGGCTGGGCGTTAAGCAAACAAACAAACAAAAATCTTTCTAATATGAGCAAGAGTATTCACCCTTTCACAACCCATACAAAGCCGACAGAGTTATTCACCCGAAAGCGGCGTACAGCTACCTACACGGAGGGGTAAAATCGGTCATACACGTAAAAACCCACTTGTGTAAAACAAAAACACGAGTGTACGTGGGAGTTTCTAATAAGAGGAAGAAGGCAGAGTTATTTTCGGAGTTTGTCAATTGTAATTGCGAAGTTCCGACTTCAGGCACGGCCACATACGCTAAATGTTTTCTCTACACCTTCCCTACATTGCCAAATAATCTAATCTGTTGTGTTCACCTGTGTAAGCATGTCGGTCTGTGTGCAGCACCCCATCCCCCAGCAGGGCCACCAAGAGAAAGGTGACCCACTCCCTCATGCTCAATCGCAAATCATCCGTCAAGTCTTCCAACAACGACGACCCGCACAGGAAACGACCCATCAAAGCCAAAGATGAGAGTGAGTCATCACGTTAACATTTTACATTTTGGTCAAGTTTTGACTAAATGTTTTATCGTAGAGGGGGAATCGAGATGAGGGTCATGGTGTATGTGTGTCTCTCTGTGTGTGTGTAGAGCGATTCAGAAAAAAACTACTAGACCGACCTTCATTTTTGTGATAAATGTCTTTGATGATGTCATATCCGGCTTTTCGTGAAAGTTGAGGCGGCACTGTCACGCTCTCATTTTTTAACCAAATTGGTTGAAACTTTGGTCAAGTAATTTTTGACGAAGCCCGGACTTGTGGTATTGCATTTCAGCTTGGAGGTTTAATAATTAATGAGTTTGCTCAAGTTGTCATTAAATTAAATTTTTCGTAATCCGATTAAAAATTGATTGCAACGTATTCTTCATCTAATTCTGAATCTAAAAATATATACATATGTCATGTTTACTCTTGAAATGTGATCACAATTAACGAAAATAGGTCAATTAGTACTACGATTATAATCAAGGAAATCGATCCAAAAATGATTTCATCATTAGTCTTTATCATTTCCTGATTCATAAAACATATAGATATAATAATTATGTCGTATTCTAAACAAGCTCAGAAAGTTAACAAGTCGCGTAAGGCGAAATTACTACATTTAGTCAAGCTGTGAAACTCACAGAATGAAACTGAACGTAGTCCGCCGCTAGTGCAAAAGGCAGTGAAAGTGACGAGCCTGTTTGGCGCGGTAGCGATTGTGCTGTGCTTCATAGCACGCTTTACTGTACCTCTCTTCGTTTTAACTTTCTGAGCGTGTTTTTAATCCAAACATATCATATCTATATGTTTTTGGAATCAGGAACCGACAAGGAATAAGATGAAATAGTTTTTAAAACGATTTCGGAAATTTAATTTTGATCATAATTTTTATATTTTTAATTTTCAGAGCTTGTTTTTAATCCAAATATAACATATGTATATGTTTTTGGAATCAGAAAATGACGAAGAATAAGATGAAATTGTTTTTGGATCGTTTAATAAAAAAATGATTTTAATTACAAGTTTCCGATTTTTAATGACCAAACTCACTCATTAGTTTTTAAGCCACCAAGCTGAAATGCAATACCAAACTCCGGGCTTTGTCGAAGATTACTTTGCCAAAATTTCAATCAATTTAATGGAAAAATGAGGGTGTGACAGTGCCGCCTCAACTTTTACAAAAAGCCGGATATGACGTCATCAAAGGTATTTATCGAAAAAAAGAAAAAAACGTCCGGGGATATCATACCCAGGAACTCTCATGTCAAATTTCATAAAGATCGGCCCAGTAGTTTAGTCTGAATCGCTCTACACACACAGACAGACAGACACACACACACACACACATACACCACGACCCTCGTTTCGACTCCCCCCTCTATGTTAAAACATTTAGTCAAAACTTGACTAAATGTAAAAAGAATACAGAACATTTCGCTTTCCTGCTTAGCGCAATACACCACAGCGCTATTCTGGCTTGTCAATTTCACTTCGTTTAGCACGTGAAAAGTGAGCGATTTCCTTCTCGCGGGGATTGACGAAGCTGTATTGTCTTGGTGAAAAAATGCAGTGTGTTCAGTCTCAGTCTGTGAGTTCGACAGCTTGACTAAATGTAGTAATTTCGCCTTACGTGACTTGTTTCTGCTTGATTAGATTAGCAGAACAATGTAGACTGCGCGTGAGAGCGATAAATGATAATAAGACCAAAATATACTGTACTCACGTGTGAACGAAGAATACGAAACGAATAATACGGAACAAACAACAGCAATTATTTGTTCCGTGTTCTGCGTTCACACGTCAGTACAGTATCTTTTGGTCATTTTATTGATAAGATTAGTCTATCTTCGCAGAACATGTCAGACCCACACAAATACTTATTATCTTAAACTTGACAGTTACATCCACTAATTTAATATTGTGCCTGAGTGAAGGTCCAGATATCACCTTTGTATATTAATCACGATGAGGCAAAAGACGATTTCTGGAAATAACAGTCGGGGTTTCTTTGGACTGCAGAAGAGTGGCGCAATTGCCACGTTTCAGTGAAGGCGAGCGATCATGAACGGCACAACGAAAAATATGCTCCGATGTGTATTTTCTATTGAATAGAAGTTGTTGTTGTTGTTTTGTGTTGTTGTTTTGTGTTGTTGTTCTTGTTGTTCTTGTTGTTGTTTGAGGAATGTATTTCAGAGATGAAAGTCTGTTATAAATTGTATTAGTTTATTTCGATGTGTATAATAATTTGACTTGGAATTATGTGAGTTAAAACTTTGTAAAGTGTATAAGTATATTTCGATGTGTATAATTATTTCATTTAGAACTGTGTACAGAAAAATGTATCTATGTCTGTTTTTGCGAGGCGCTTAGAACTGTTTTAGGATTTGCGACATATGAATATTATCCTCATTATTATTATTAAATATTATTATTGCTGTATCCACTGTTGATGACAGACATATTCAAAGTGTACTGTGCGGATCACACGTACAGCACGCTACGCCTGCCAATGGACGCCACGGTGGCTGAAATCATCGCCTCAGCACGTGACAAACTGTGCCTTGGAGACGACCCCAGGTTGTGCGAGGTCAAGTCAAATGGAGGTCAGTGTGTTCGTCGTCTGATTTTAGCTTTTAAAATGTTTCTCCGAAAGTGGTGTATGGCTGCCTGAATGGCAGGGTAAAAACGGTCATACACGTAGAAACCCAACTCGTGCAAAAACATGAGTAAAAGTGGGAGTTCCAGCCCATGAACGAAGAAGAAGAAGAAGAAGAAGGCTTTTAAAATGATGACAGTACGTTTTCTTGATAATGCATAACAAAACGTTGTTCTCCATTTTGTGTTCCTTGTAAACATGTTTTTCATACAGGTACAAGTACACGCACGCACGCACGCACGCACGCATACACAGACATGCACAGAGACACGCAATGCAATGATTGCAATGATTGCAATAGGGAATTAAGATTTTGCAGAAAATATATGAGTCGTTTTAATGTTTTTAATCAACATATTTGTGTAGCTTCGGCAGAGACAAGATCTGTTGATTGCATGTGGATTCAGTGTTAATATAGAAAACACAAAGAATATTGTTTTAAACACTCGCAATGTAGATGCCCCAACCCCCACCACCCCCCCACCACCACCCCACCCTTCCACACACACACATACACACACATACACACATCGTGCCCGTCTCTTGCTACAGTAGAACACCCCTGACCAAACCACATTGAATTGTCAGTCTAGGCTTTGAGAGTGGCAGCCAAGTATTAAGCTGTGCGTGATAGATTAAAATAACTGCTGATCTAGAAGCTTGTGTGGTTGTTGTTGCAGAGCGTGTGATGTTCAGTCCAGAGGACATGGGGGTCAGCACCAGCCTCAGTCTCAACGGACGTCTCTTCATCGCCCCCATGGAACATCTGGATGCCTTGGTCAGTTATAGTTAGGATAACTCGCAGTTGACGATTTTAGGAAATAACTCCGTCGGTATTGTATGGGCTGTGGAAGAGTGATCTTTCCTTGCAAACATTGGAGAGGCCAATCACTAGCGAAGGGGTGTGTCAAAAACAATGTTTGTACAAGGTTTTGCAAAAAAGGTCACTCTCGCTCAACACATACAAGCTCAACGGAGTTAGTTTCGGACGACTGACTGGTTGATTGTGGTGGTGGATGATGATAAAGATGGTTTTTGTGTGTGTGTGTGTGTGTGTGTGTGTGTGTGTGTGTGTGTGTGTGTGTGTGTGTGGCGTGTCGTCTGTGTGTGTGTGTGTGGCGTTTCGTCTGTGTGTGTGTGCGTGTGTGTGTGTGTGTGTGTGTGTGTGTGTGTGTACGCGTGCGTGCGTGCGTGTGTTCACGTGCATACCTGCATAATTATGCGTTCATGTTTGTCATATGAATGTGTGCACAGACGCCCTTACCAGAACAGGAGGGCCCGAGCAGCGGCACGAGCAACACGCTGGAAGACATGTCCACCAAGGAGCTGGCATATCAGATGACCATCTACGACTGGGAACTTTTCACCGCCATACACGAGGTACGTCTTTCCTGGCTTCTTTGCTGTTAGGCCAAAAAAAAGAGGTCTGTTTACGGTAACATAGGCCCAAATAATAGGGTCGGTAGGTCGGGATTTTTTTTTTTTTTTTTTTTTTTTTCCAAAAAACCATATTTTTACGTTATTCTTATTTTTTTTTTTTTTTTTTTTTTTTTTTTTTTTCCCCAAATGCCAAAAAAAAGTCTAGGGTCGCGCGAAAAAAATAGGGTCGGTCGGGTTACCGTAAACAGACTATTTTTTTTTTGGCCTTAGCATAAACCGCTTGACATCACTTTATATTAGGAACGACTATTCTGTTAGCGGGCGATCTGATAAACAAAGGGAAGTAGCGCTCGATCTTAAAGCATACAAGTGTAATAGAGTAAGTGAGAGTTATTCGGAACCAGTCTCCTGGCACCTGAGAGAATAACAAGCATTAAAATGAACAAGCTACTGTCACCCATTCATTCATTCATTCGACGTTCAAAAAATGTGTGTGAAAAATATTGTCTGTTCTCGCGTTCTTAATCCCTGGTCAGTCACCGAATATTACTCCCTGACAATTATTGACAAATTATGGTTTTTTTTCTGAATCATTCATATTACCTAGTTTTCGTAATATGCGGCCATTTTATGTGTATCACGTTTTCATGGGTCTACTCGATTAAAGCACGATGCATCAGAAGTTGTCTATGCCATTAAACAACGTCAGTGTAACAGCTCCGACTGCAAGGCGCAAGGGTACTTAAAAAAAATTTGTTTTAAAGTTACGATGGAAATTGATTCGTGACAGTTGTGTGTTTCAGTACGAGTTGATCTACCATGTATTCGGGCCGTCCAAGTTCGGACGAATCACGGCGAACCTGGACCTATTCTTGCGGCGTTTCAACGAGGTACAATTCTGGGTGGTAACAGAGATGCTGCTTGTTAACAACGTCAGCAAGAGGGTGCAACTGCTCAGAAAGTTCATCAAGCTCGCTTCACAGTAAGAACTCTTTGGGGGCTGTGTTTCTCTGTCTCTGTGTACGTGTCTCTGTCCGCGTATCTAGAGCTGTTTGTCTGTGTTTTTCACTTCTTCACCTCCAACCTCATCACTCATACATACTCACATACTCATAACAAAACGGAAGTTAACTAGATATAAGAATTAAAGCCGGAAATGAAAAGTAGCAGACAGGAGCATTTCGACGAGGAAAAACCACCACCACCATCATCACCAACAACTCTGTCTGTCTGTCTGTCTGCCTGTCCGTTTCTCCCCCCCCCCCACCCCCTCTCTCTCCCCTCTCTCTCTCTCTTTCTCTCTCTCTCATACATAGACATACACACTCTCTCTCTCTGTCTCTCTCTCTCTGTCTCTCTGAAATAAAGAGTGTGTGTGTGTGTGTATGTGTGTGTACGTGTGTGTACGTGTGTGTGTGTACGTGTGTGTGTAAGTGTGTGTGTAAGTGTGTGTGTAAGTGTGTGTGTGTGTATTTCTCCTTGTAACTTTTTTTCTTCTTTATTACCTTTCAGTTGCAAGGACTTCCAGAACCTTCATTCATTCTTCGCCATCGTCATGGGGCTCAGTAACATTGCCGTCAGCAGGTTGTCCCAGACATGGGAGGTGAGTTTTTCACTGCTTTTAACCAGGAGAGAATCAGGTAGTGCAAGGCTGGGAACAAAATATTTGCCATTTCGCAGAAAGTATATAGCTAGTTGCCGTGAGTGGTACAAATTCGACAAGTGCTCTGCCCTCAGAAGAGGCTTAATGACAATAGAACGATGATCTATCTGGTGATTGATTTGACTGCCCTCTCTCTCTCTCCCTCTCTCTCTCTCTCTCTCTCTCTCTCTCTCTCTCTCTCTCTCTCTCTCTCTCTCTCTCTCTCTCTCTCTCTCTCTCTCTCTCTCTCTCTCTCTCTCTCTCTCTCTCTCTCTCTCTCTCTCTCTCTCTCTCTCTCTCTCTCTCTCTCTCTCTCTCTCTCTCTCTCTCTCTCTCTCTCTCTCTCTCTCTCTCTCTCTCTCTCTCTCTCTCTCTCTCTCTCTCTGTGACTGCAAACCTCCGATCCATACTAGTAGTCTACGTGTCGAGCGAACAAGCAAATAGAGAACCTATAAGTAAGAGGAACCATGTTTTTGTGTGTGTATGTTCAGAAACTGCCAGGGAAGGTGAGGAAGCTGTTTGAGGAGTTTGAAACCATCATGGACCCGTCCCGTAACCACCGCGTGTATCGTCTGACGGTGGCCAAGATGACGCCTCCCATCATCCCCTTCATGCCCCTCCTCATGAAAGGTTCTTCTTTTGTAGTGTGTGTCTGTGTCTGTGTGTGTGGATGGGTGTTTGTTTGTTTCTGTGTGTCTGTGTCTGTGTGTTTATGAAATTAAAAAGTTCAGTTTTGTTTGTACTGTGGTAGGATTTGTACACATGAATGTATATACATGTATATGTGCTCAAAACGTTCTAACACACACACACACACAAAATACCGAACTTTCCAGAACAGTTCCGTTTTCTGACAACGCGCGCACACACACACACGCACACGCACACACACACACACACACACACACACACACACACACACACACACACACTCACACACACACAACGTTTTTCCAATGCAAGGATTACGTTTTACAAACGTGAGTCAAAAATGGAGGACTTACAAGCACAGTTCTTCCTATGTTAACGATTTTGCTCATCCTCTCAGAAATTGCCAAGCTTTTACATGGGATAAGGCCATCCCTCCACTTGGACATTATACCAACACTTAAAAGTCTTACTGCAGGCTGAATTCCATTTGTTTTCTGATACGTTCTAAATGTTATGTTTCTTATGAAAGGTATGTTGTAAATGTACTCTTTGTCTAGAAATTCCGTTTGGAAAAGCACATTTTGGTCTGTATGTTTGATCAAGTTTGTTTTTTACTACATGTACTTGCCGTTGTGAATAAAGCTTTGATTCCATGCCAGGTTATCGGCTTTCTTCTGTCAAATTATGAAAATTAATGTTTTTCAAGGATACAGGAAAGCTAAAAGGAGAACCACACTTCTTTTGTTTTACATGTCTCCGTCTTTTTTGTCATTTGATGAGAATCTTAAAATGTTCTTCTTCTTCCCTTTTCCCCATTACGTTTGTATGGATCTCACTTCGTCAATAGGACAGTCTACTTGTGTAGTTTTGTCCTCACTAATTCGATCGGCAGCAAAAAGAAGCTTCGTTATGTACATCTCCCTCTGTCCGTGGAGACGAAATCAAATAAGCCTGATGCATCGAACCAGGCCAGCGTCCGTGGTCAATGCACGCTTATTTTTTAATATTTGTTCCTTAAAAGAAACTTTTGCAGTCGATAAAAGCTTCTTTTTTTTAAACCGGGAAGGGGGTTGGAAGTGCATTTGAAAGGAAACTTGTAGCTCACAGTGTCACGGTTTGTGTTTCTTTTCTGCTTGTGTTTATCATCAAACTCATTTTCAGTACATACAGTACACATTTGAATATCACCACGCTTCTCAACAGTTCATGTCTCGATCTTTTTTATAATGACTATTTTGCTGTACTGTACATAGAGAATACTACATGGCTTGCTGTGTCGTACCAGATTTACACGAGTTGCTTTTTTAAATATTGAACTGCGAGCGAAAGCGAGCTGTTCACTATTTGAAAAAGCAACAAGTGTAAATCTGGTACGACACAGCAAGCCATGTAGTATTCTGTTTATCCTACATACTGTACTTACGTGTATTTTACTGAAAATGTCCTGCATTCGAGGCAGCTAAATTGAAGACGCTTGTTTTGGAACCTCGATCTCTTCTAAAGCCTCGTGCAATCTATTACGTCAAAGCAAAGAAACGTCACTCTGAAAGTGTGGCGTGACGTGTTAGTTCTAAAGATTCATCGAGGGTAATTAGCGAGCGCAATTTGTGTTTCTATAATGACGTTTGTCTCGGTGACTTTGGCATCATACGCAGTGGAAAAACAGGTCCCTGCCAGACTTGCTTGACATGACCTCATTTACATGATATACACACGTGTGATTTGAACGATTATTATCTCACGGGTGTCTCTCTCACGTATGTAGGATAAAAACAGAATACTACATGGCTTGCTGTGTCGTACCAGATTTACACTCGTTGCTTTTTCAAATAGTGAACAGCTCGCTTTCGCTCGCAGTTCAATATTTTAAAAAACAACTCGTGTAAATCTGGTATGACACAGCAAGCCATGTAGTATTCTCTATTTTCACAGTCAAGTTTACATTTTCATGCTGGATAAGAAAAACATTCTGTGGTATACTTTATGATACAGCAATGGCGTTGAACTATAAAAAAAAACCATCTCTCTTGTAGTTGGAGTTTATACAAAAAACAGATCGTGATCTATCGTGAATAAAATTCACGGTTTTAAATTTGATACTTGTTGATATTGAATGAAGTTTTTGTCTTTTCTTATTCGTTTCTCTATTCGTTTCTTTGTTTTGTTGGTTGAATGGTTGGTTGTGTTTGTTTGATGTATTTTTTGTTTGTCAAAAAATGCAAAACTTGGCATGATTTTGTAATTGTTTTTGTTATTTTTTGTTTTTTCCAGACATGACATTCACGCACGATGGAAACAAGACTTACTTCGGTAACCTTGTCAATTTTGAAAAGATGGTAAGTACATCATATAAGAAACAGTGTGTAATTTAAAAGTCCTTAGATGAAATTAGCCTTTACGCTCAGTATTTCTGTACGTTTCTACCTAGTGTCTGTGATAGAAAAAAGTCTAGCAAACACTAAAAGGCGGTGTTATTGATAGTATCATAGTCTGTGTCAATTGTCTTTGAGGTTTAACATTGTGCCATGGAAGTATACATATGGTTATGATTAAATGAGTTCCTACTATGGACGAAACCGGCCGTACGGCTGCAGACAAGACCATGAAATCGTGGCATCCCTGATAGTGTCAATAATTATGGTGTAACCAAGAAGAAAAGGCGTTTTCGGAAAACACAACCAGCTTCTTCTTTTGTTACATTGAATATAATTGTTTTCGTGACTGAGACTGCTAATGAAAACGATTCACATGGGAAGATACAGACAGGGAGGGAGGGAGGTAGGTAGGGAGGGAGGGAGGAGGGAGGGAGGGAGGGAGGGAGGGAGGGAGGGAGGGAGGGAGAGAGAGAGAGAGAGAGAGAGAGAGAGAGAGAGAGAGAGAGAGAGAGAGAGAGAGAGAGACTGCATTGTGTCAAAGGAATGTCCACGGTTATTCTTACTTTCTTTTTCAGCACATGATTGCACAAACCTTGAGGACTGTTGGCTACTGCAGAAGTCTATCTCTCCGTAAGTTCTGCCCACACATTTTGAATCTATATAATTATTATCAATGGCCTTTTACGTCGGTCTGTCGGTCGCTCTGTCGGTATGTATGTCGGTCTGTCTGCCTTCACAATTTTGATCGCTGAAATTTAGCATGACACGTGCCAAGTTTGTTATGGAGACATTTTCCAGTCAATCGGAAAGCAGACACCGGAGTTATAAGCAATGAAGCGGCTAAGCGGGCTTGGTTTTGCTTATAGCTCGTGTGTTTATGGACGAATACGCTGCGAATCTGGTGTACACTTTGAAATGCCTATGGTTATTCTGTGGGCCAAACTTCTAGAGGAATCGCTCTCTAACCTCGGGAGCTATAAGCGATCGACTGGGGAGTGGGGGCTGTATCTGTTACAGTACTATATAATTTACTATCTTGCTATGCCAGCGCTTGTGTCAGACACCGTGTAGGAAAAGCATGGCAACGCACTGTAATTTGTAATTAAATACATATACATATATGATCGTAAACAGTTTCTGTGTTTCAGTGGAAACTTACAGATGATGTTTGAAAAAAGTTGAACAAATGTCAAATATTGCACTTGAAATTGAAGAAAGCAATTTGACGATACTAATAGTTATGGGAAGCCAGGTTATGTACATAATGCATTTACGTGTGGTGTTTTGTTTGTTTCAGAACTAGAACTGCCATCCACAGTTAAATCCTCTTCAGAAACAAAAGGTTATATCAGGTAAACATTAAGCTATATAATTATTAGATTGCATTTTGTCTCAGTTTACCTGGCTGCATATAGTTAAGTGGTTTAGTCTCTCTCTCTCTCTCTCTCTCTCTCTCTCTCTCTCTCTCTCTCTCTCTCTCTCTCTCTCTCTCTCTCTCTCTCTCTCGGGTATGGATCTCTCTGATCGTGTGTGTGTGTGTGTGTGTGTGTGTGTGTGTGTGTGTGTGTGTGTTATTCAGGTCCTGCATCGGAGATTGTTTGAATCTTTTTTGACCTAACTTAATGTCCTATTAACATTTTAACTTTAACTTTCTGTGTGCAGAAATTTGCAAGTGATCGACAATCAACGAATTCTCACACAGCTGTCGCACAAGTGTGAGCCTAGAAAACCCTGAACCCTGAAACAGCAGCTTGGCAATACAGAACTCTGAGAACTCCGAGATCAGTCTACAGAGATGAGTATAAGTGCACAAGGTCATCCGTGAAAGAAGTAACAACTAACTCCAGTGCGATCTTTGTTGATAAGGCCATTAACAAGTGTAGCACTTAAATGTACCATTCTAATTCCCGTGAACACAATGATATTGACCATGACAGTGATGTTTACCATGACAGATCTGTCCAGGTTTTCACTTTAAGTAAAAATATTCTTTCACTTGGACATATACCAAACATCTACAGCCTCCCTTTCTGTGCACACTGTAACGACTGAATTTTGTCACTTGACAAGTTAATTTATCTGAAAATTCCCGCTCAGCATAGGAATCTGTTGATTTTTGACCGTGATCTGCTGGTTAAAGTTGAAGGTTGCTCTAGTCCCGTCAGTGTACAAATGTAAACAAATGTATATGTGGTTGTGAACATGGTCTTTAACACGAAAAAGAATGTACGTGTAAAGCTGTTTGTGGGAAAAATACTGCAATGCAAAAGAAAGAGTGAAATAAAGTACAGTATGTACGTACCATTCTATGTATAGTGTGTGTAAAACATCTGCCACCTTTATACACTCTTTCCATTCGATTTCTCAGCATGTGGTATTTTGCATGGCCTTAGGATGTGATGATTGCTAAATAGTGTGAATGAACAGCGATTGCTCAAAAGAATCAGAGAAACTGTGAAATGTTCTGCGAAAAAGATTGTGTTGCTCTTCTGAGCAAGCTCGCACAACGGCGTCAACGCCATTTTGGAAAATGGACTGATCACAGTATGCGGCTTGATAATGGATCCAGATGGAACAGATTCCAAAACAGCAGCAAACGTTCTGCTATTTGCTGGTGTGTGTCATGCATTACTGTGACATCAATTAATTAGACATTAAAATGTCTGGTGTGTTTGATAAACATGCCTACAAGACAAATATCTGACCACAGACATTGGAATATCTGGTGTTTTCTCTACTGACAGATACTCGACCATGAGTTGCTTCTCCTGATCAGCTTATTGCCGACATCTGACCGTAGCATGACGGGTCAGTCCACAGACATAAATGAAAACTGAAAAATCTGAAGTGTCTTTGTATGTGTAAGGCATAGCCGTGAATTTTACACTAACTCTGATATTCGATCAGATACATGTAATTGTCACCATTCCTTGAAATGTTTCTATTGTATATATTTATCAGGAACTGTGTCAGAAACATTAATCTGAACTCTCCACTATGTTTTTTTGTATTCTGACAAATGATGCAATTATTGTGTTTAATTTATACTTTGTTGACTTCACTTTCATTTTATTACATTGCATTGTATTTAATCAAATTTCGTTTTAGTTTTATTTTATTTGGAAGTCTGCAGAATATGTGTTGGTAGTTTTCTTTGCAGATCTATGGTAATCGATTCAAGCGGTAAACCAAATGTCCTTGTAGATTTTGTATTGTTTTGCCCTCTATTTTACAACTAAGATTCTTACTAGATAACACCTCTTTGTTTTTGTGTGCATTACATGAGAGGAAAGTTTTCAAAACAGCGTTTATTGTGTTCCATTTTAACATTATCATTTCCGGGGTTTAGTGGGACAATTTTGTTGATGCTGATTGAAAGCGGTGTGTGTGTGTGTGTGTGTGTGTGTATGTGTGTATGTGTGTATGTGTGTGTGTGTGTGTGTGTGTGTGTGTGTGTTTGTGTGTGTGTGTGTGTGTGTGTGTGTGTGTGTGTGTGTGTGTGCGCGTGCTATGTCCTTTCATTCCCCCAGTCTCAGCTATGGCAGCTACAAAACTCAATCTTCAGAAGAATAGTTATTATTGGTTGATATTTTTGTTGTGAGTCACATTTTGCAATTGTGTTTAACAAAAAAATGACAGCTTGTGACGCTTCTCTTTGTGGGAGAGTCAATATGTGGAAATGTATTCATTGTACAAGAGTAAACAAATCAGTAAGCTAGATCAGTGTTGGGAAAAGTTAACATATGAATGTTTTTTTGGTTATTGTTTGTTTAGTTTTTGTTTAGTTGTGTTTTTAGTAAGGGCTCTCAAAGATTAATTACAGCCAGTTTTTTTTTTTTAAATATGCAAGAAGTACTGTATATCTGAAAAAAGTAAACATAGAGAATAGTATGTGCAGAACTAGACAAGTTGTTGTTTATTGTTGTGTCTTGTCTCAAGAACCCAGGGGGGCAAGGTCAGCATCGGTCTTATCCTCATCGGGACAACTACAAAACAAAACCGCGGGGTTTTGTCTTTAAATAAAAATGACTGTTCATGTATGATGTGTTCTTGATCCATTTGTTCACTCGAAAACTTGAAGCACCAGGATTGTTTTCGGTGTCACATATTCCTGGGGTTTTTTTTGGTTTTTTTTTTAGCAATCGATCACTGCTGCATCTTCTGCTTGCATTACATGTTCACCCAATAACAGATTCCATAAGTACAGATTGCAAGAAAAATCATGTTGGCATTCGAAAACAGTTGTCTTCCATTTAGAATCTGTTGAAGGCTGAAAGAAATCAAAACTGTTACAAAACTCAGAACTGCTGTTTTGGACTTAAAAAGAAAAAGGCATCTAAAGTATACTTGGCAAACAGTTGCATCATGCTTATTTCCCATAGTCACAACTTGATTATAATTGTGATGAACTATTGAACTTTCATTCCAAATAAAACAGTGCTCAGAAGCCGTACGCTGAATTGGGGCTCTATATTGATACAATGTAACCAAAAGGTATGCAAAACATTTTCAAAGAAAAAAAGACATGCGCTTTTCATTATTAGAAAAATATTATTTTATTTTATTTCATTTGTTTATTTATTTATTTTTGTTCTTTCAAAAGGAAATAGATAATTAAGGTTTAAGAGCATCTAGCTGTGCTCAATGTCAAGGAAAACTGTGTTAACCAATTTGGTGCAATCTTTAATCTGTTACGTCACTTCAGTTGTACATCAGGGCATTTTCAGATACAAGTTTACTTGAGTGATTTGTTCGATATTGAATTCTACCTCATGAAATTGAACTAGTTTTGTCGTTCCTCTGCAAAGGGATCACCTTGTTAATTAGCAATGTCAACCAATGATTTTTTCCTCAACCTGATTTGCTGCAGGTCTGTTATCACTACTAATGTTGCTGAATACCATCTTGACCTAATAGTTCGCTCAGGCAAGTTTTGTTATTGACCTAATAGTTCGCTCAGGCAAGTTTTGTTACCGCACTGTGTATTTTCTCCCCCACTTGACGTTACACAAATACAGACAGACACACAACTAAGATTTTGTTGTTGAAGTCAAGTATAAAAAGTATCTCCTTAACTCATACCTCCTAGGCGATCGACAAGAAGAACTCATACCTCCTTCATGTACATGTGTTGAAAGTCTAGGCGCGCAAAGAGAACAAGAAGAATGTGGAGGGTGTGTGAATGTATAATATGTGTACAGTGCTTTTGAATTTGTCCATCATTCCAGTGGTACACTTTTTCTCATGCGGGCCATACTTGAATTATTCCATTATTCGAATCGATCACTTCCCTGGTTATACATTTGTGCATTTTGTTTAAAACTTAGATTTAAAAAACAACAACATGGTAAACGAAACAGGAATCAACTTTGACATTGCACATGAGAAATCAAAACATTATTAAGGATAATTTCCTTGAATCAGAAAGGTGATTGTCAACAGTACTATTGCTCGAATATCTCTGTTAAAATGAAAGCTAGTGCTACGCTAGTGTAACGTAAATGTGATTTTGCCTTGTTACGTTAAAATTAGATGAATGGAGATATGTGTTGATATGGGTGATGTGGTTTTTGAGTATCAATTGCTTATATAATTTCTTGTTTCCAAAGATTATTCCTATGTGAATATACACATAAAACACACTTCCACTTGTCACTAGTCTTTCGGTGGGAGGTGACACATGTTGGCTGCTACTTGTTTTTGACGTGATGTATGGATGCTGACGACATGGAAGTTATCACTATATCTTATCAACATTTCAGTAATTCTGAATTTGACACGGAGGTTCTAACAAATCTTCTTTTGTTTAATGTACGTTTACTTTTGACAGTGTCAGGGGCTTGTACATTTCGTTCAGCCGAATTGATAAGGTATTTGTTCTTTTACGAGAAGAAGTTTTGATTCTGTCCATTGCAGCTACACGCATCATGGTGTAGAAAGTATAAGTATTTACCATTACTTATGAAAGTACAGTTCTGGTCACAAGTGGCGTTAGCACAGCTTACTGAAAATAATTACCCCTTCGCAATAATAGTTTATACATTTAAAAGCCACAGAAACTGCAGAAGAATGTTCCACTAGATGACTCGGAATTATAGTACATGTACATAATTTTTGATTTTTAATTACTATTGTCCTGCAACGTCATCACTTTGCAACAACTGTATTGTTTAATATATTTATTTATGTAACGTTTTTTTATTTGACAAAATGTGAACCAAGTTATTTTAGCAGAGAATACAAGAAAGTTTTAAATCACCAGGAAAATGTTAAATTTATTTTAAGAACTGCTGTCTGTCTGTTTTGATCATGCAGTACTGAACCGGCTTACGAGTCAGTGATTTTGTGTGGCAATGGAGAGAGGGTGGATAGCTCTGATACCTTTAATGATTAACTTTGTTTTAACATTCTGTTTAGATTCTAGTTGGGTATATGACGAAAGCAAGTTTATAAGAATGTTTGTGCTTCTTGTTTTAAAATTAAACTTTGTTACACTGAAACTTAACCTTGTTTTCCTTCACTCCGTTTATGTGTGTGTGTGTGTGTGTGTGTGTGTGTGTGTGTGTGTGTGTGTGTGTGTGTGTGTGTGTGTGTGTGTGTGTGTGCCGCGTGCACAAGAGAATGATCATAAACATGAACCAATGCATTAAACTTTCTCAAACATTCAATGATCTCTCTCTGTCTCTCTCTGTCTCTGTCTCTCTCTCTCTCTGTCTCTGTCTCTCTCTCTCTCTCTGTCTCTCTCTGTCTCTCTCTCTCTCTCAGAGTAAAGTTTCCGGTGCCTAACATTCTATTACTGTACTGGGATTCTAAGCACCATTGACACTGAGAGTCACTTTACTCAAAGTCATACTGTTCAACTTGTCATGTAGGTGAGAATGAAAATCACATGCAAGCAGGTGTGCAAACACACATACACACACACACACACACACACACACACACACACACACACACACACACACCCAAACACAGAGTCATGCATACACGCTGAACTTATTGGAAGCACGCCGTTCGCCACCCGCCCCATGCACTGTCATTGAAAGAAGCTAATATGAAAACTGTACATAGATTCTCCTTCTGCAGAAAGAACAAAGTTTATGAAAATAAAAAAGGATTAAACAAAACACTACTCAATCTAAGACATCTTCAACGACTTCTTCTACTGCTGTTCAGTGTCGAACGAAAATACTACAAAGCTAGCTTAAACAGAGTATCCAGAAGTTTTGTCATTCTTTATGGGTGAAGCAGAATCTGTCCAAAAATATCTAAGAAAGCGAAGAAGGAAACGACTCATACCTTTAAATTCCTGCAGTTCGTGTTGTTTCAAACAAAAACAAGTAGTCGACAACTGAGTCGAGAAGTACAGCAGGGGAGTGAAATCACTTTCGATTTTGATGCTATCACAGTGACTTCCCCTGCTCGAGATTTTTTCTCGTTGCCACGAGAAACTGCTGTTTCCTGTTTTCATGGAAATAGGAAAGGCTTGTCAACATATGATATTTTCTTTGTAATACTGAAGCATCTTCAAAGCCTTTATACATTGGAATTTGTTTAATTTTGTGACTAAATCTATCGCTGTCGCGAGGTAACCTTGTGGTCAGAGAGAATTATTTTTGTCGTGATTTACTGGCAGTGAAAGTGGTACCACCAATGCAATGACGTGAAGACTAGCCTTTGACCGGAGTGTGGTTCACGGAGGATAGTCTTGCTCTTACGCAAGTCTACGAACATGTCTGACTCCGAGGATGAAAGCCCTGATCGGCAGTTGAAGCTGGTCATAATGGGTGACGGAGCCTCGGGCAAGGTGCTTGTTTTGACAACATTGCAACACACACACTCTCTCTCTCGTTCTAGTCTTTGAAAACAAGACAGATGTAACCGTGCATATTTGCCGTTGTCTTATTAATCTGTTCTTCGTTGATATCAAATCTGAGTTCTAACAGAGACATACATGACTGATACAGAAGACAAAAAGGTGAATTATTACAGTTATCCACTGCAGCTGACACTAATAAAGTTATAGTAAGAAGGAATGAATTAAATAGGTCAGTTCCTTGACCATCATAACATTTATATACAGACATATATATATATATCTATAATGGCTTAGATACATTTTTTTCTGTATTTGCTGTCAAATAATGATATTAATGAAGTGTTTTGATTGTTGTTTGTTTTTGTATGTTATCACGTATTTGTGATCAACAAAGCTGTGACTTGTGTGAGTGTGAGTGCCCAAACTTGAATATATTTATAATATCAGGGATGGCCAAATCTCAAATATTTGACTACTCAACCAGGCGAGAAACTCCCAGACCTAGTTTCAAAATTAAACTTCATAATTTCACAAGCCTTGTGCAATGAGATTTGTTATTGCCTGAGACCAGTCCCCCGTTTTTTTGATGTGAGATTTTTCGAGTGGGGCGAGGAATTAAAGTAGCTATTCTTGGGCAATATTCGCCGCGAGAAACCGCAGCAGTCAGTAAAAACAGAGACTGTACGGTCTCTGGTAAAACTGGGCTTGTGATGGAATTTTAGGTCTGATCCAATCAGGGGACGGTTTTGTCGCGAATCCAGTCGAGAACGTCGTTTCTCTTTTTCACGTTGTAGTCTTGGTTAGCATATTCTCTTTGATAAGTTTACTTGGAACACATGCTGTTCTTGGAGGTGTGGGTTACTGAGATACTGTTTCCCACTTGCCGCCATGCCGAAACGTCGACATGTCGCGATGTCTGATTGTGACACGGACAACGAGAGGGAAAAAAGAAAGTCAAAGGCAAACCCCGCATAGCAAACCAACATTACCGGGCAGATTACAGGGAAAAATACCCATGTATCAAACGGTCAGCCGTAAGTGTCAAGCACGCTAGATGCACAATATGCGCTTTGGATTTTTCAGTAGCACATGCATGGTGGACTATATTCTTATCAAAGTTTCAGCTGGCGTAAATGTGGGTGTGCGATTCAAATTTAAGACAATGCTACTCTTATTCTTAAAGCCCATTTGCTCCTCTGAAAATTCCCAAATACTACTCTTTTGGCTTTACAAAGGTTAGCAGACCTGCTCTATGAACCTATTGGTGCATGTCTACTAACGAATCAACTTTTTGGTTGAAATCTATTGAATTTCAACACCAATTTCTTTAACTCCAGGCTTTTGAAATCATTTGCCAGGTTTTTTTATGTTCAATTTCTTTTTCTTTCATATTGCATGTTTTTCTTCTTCTTTTTGGCATCATGCAGTTTTTCATGATGTTATCTTTAAAAGAACAAATGCTTATTTTTGAATGTTTATCTGTATCTATGTCTCTGGTTTTATTACGGACACAAAAGCTCAGCAATGCAATTTCTCTTTTAGAGATTAATAAAGTTATTGTATTGTATTGTATTGTATTGTATCAGTTTGGATCAGAAGTGAAAGTAGAAACAGCCTGGCCGCAGCTTGAATGTTACATCCAAGATGGGAGCCTCGTTCTCATGTCACAAGAACATATATGGCAGCGTCTATGTAGAGGAAGTTTGTGCATGTGAAATGTTTATACGGCTTTGAAACTCAATAGTGCAACCAAAAGTTGTGTTGCATCCGACCAGAATGTTTGCAGACGAGCAGGGCAATTAGCTGTCAGATGTTTTCCACTAGCTAGCAGATTTTTTTTTGCCTCTGGTGACCAGGCGAGTGATTTTGCCATCCCTTATAATATGTATTACTATTACTGGTTTACTTTCCATCAATGATTGCCTGTGACATTTATGAATCTCCCCCATTTCACATGTGTGCAGACATCTCTGTGTATGAGATATGCACAAGAACACTTCAATAAACAATATGGACAAACAGTTGGCCTGGATTTCTACTTGAAGAGAATTGTCTTACCAGGTGAGAACTTGACAAAAACTTGATTCTGTAATGTATGTATACATGTGTATGTATACATATATATTATATGTTCTTTTTTTTCTTTCTTTTTTAAAATTTTATTGGAGAATACTCCAAGTACAAAACAGGGGTTCCCATGTCTGGTTAAAAGAGAGATGAATTTTTGATTTTGTTCTTGTTTGTAAAACTTACAGACTGTTGAAAGTTGGAGTCATAATCAATTTTGCACAACTGATACCTGACAGATTGGAATATTTCATTGTGTTCAACAAAAGTAACTGATTGGTTTTGATATTGATATACAGGCTCTACACATGTGGCGTTAGAACTCTGGGACATTGGCGGCCAGACAATTGGAAGTGCCATGCTCTCCAATTACATCTTCGGTGCACATGTAAGTGTGGGGCAGCCATCAATGAGCGCTTCTGGTGTGATAACGCGAGACAACTCCTCTGATCTTGCCGCAAGGTTCCGCCTGTTACCATTGTCTTTTTATCGTATAAAATGCACGACTTACACACGAACTGTTACCAAAGCGACATGCTATTTGGGACCAATGCACGTTTGTTTTTTTCCTTTCTCGTGTGATCTTGCCGTGAGGTTCCGCCTGTTACCAACCGAAAGAAAGAAGGGGCATAACCTCACCAGAACCGCCCATTGTCTTCATCAGTTGTGGTTTCAAATTTTTAATGTTCATCTGAAGATACAATGTATTCATTTTTATCATCAATGTTTACAGGTCACAAGATTAGATTGAAAATTGGAAATGACTGTTCCTGATTCATGAGTTGACAGATAGTAATATTTGTTTATCAATGTGCATTGTCAATTCATTAAATTCATACGTATAATAACAGTTTATGTCATTGTTTTTTCCATCAATCTGAATTTATGCTTTTACAGTCAATAGGTCTTACAGGAAGGTAATCATTTCTTGTTGTGTTGTGCAGGGAGGGATATGATAAAGAGTACAAATTAATTAAACTTAAGGCATAAACAAAAAATAGGTGTGGTTACGGTAACCCGACCTACCCTATTTTTAGGGGCCGACCCTATAACTTTTTATTACATTTGTCAAAACAAAAAAACAAAAACAAAAACAGTGCAGAAAAGCAATGAAAGTGAAAGCGCTCGAGTCACACACTTATTTCCCTGTCAAGTAGGTTTAATTTGTACACATTAGAAAAAAAAGTTTTAAAAAAAAGCGATTGCCTACCTTCCTACCCTATTTTTGGGGGCTATGTTACCGTAACCACACCTATTTTTTTTTTGGCCTGAGCAGATGAAAGAAATTACTGTTGATGTTTCATGGTGTGCAATGTACATGATTAAAGCATCTTTGTTCAGACATTGAGGGGGATTACTGTTTTGTTTCAGGGCGTGGTATTGGTGTACGACATCACAAACTACTCCAGTTTTGAGAACTTGGAAGACTGGTACAACTCAGTGAAGAAGGTGTGCGCCGGAGGTCGAGTGCCTCATATAGCACTGCTTGGCAATAAGAGTGAGTACACTGTACTGCATGAACATCTTTTGTGAGATATTGGTTTTTGGGCTGGCTTTACCAAAGAAAATGCATGCTCGTTACCTGTGGCATGTACATGAGCTCAAATAGAGATAAAGGATACATCTGTAAAAAAAAAATCTGGAATAATTTTTGTCATTTTGTCTTGGAAAATTGTCCCAGTCGCACCGACAGTGTGATTATTTTTATTTTGTGCGGGGTGGGGTGTCTGTGTGATGGGTGGGGGTATTGGAGAGGGGGTACTTGTACAGGTATTTCTGTATGTCTGTGTTTCTGTTTGTTTGTATGTGGATGAGTGTGTGAGTGTGCTTTTTCTTTCTTTCTTTATTTGGTGTTTAACGTCGTTTTCAACCGTTCAAGGTTGGGTGTGCACGTTAAAGATCCCACGATTGACAAAAGGGTCTTTCCTGGCAAAATTGCTTAGGCACAGTTAATAATTGTCTACCTATACCCGTGTGACTTGGAATAATAGGCCGTGAAAGGTAAATATGCGCCGAAATGGCTGCAATTACTGGCCGTATAAAATTTCATCTCACACGGCATCACTGCAGAGCGCCTAGAACTGTACCCACGGAATATGCGCGATATAAGCATCATTGATTGATTGATATCGCGACGGGGAAAGGGGGCCGGGGGGAGATGGGATAGAGCCACTTGTTAATTGTTTCTTGTTCACAAAAGCACTAACGGTGTGTGTGCGTAGGTGTGAATGCACATACTTCTGTGTGTCAAAGATTAGGGTAATGGCAAGAAGTTGTGTAGTATATATGTCAGTTTGTCAAAGAAATATATACAAAGTGATACTTTGAGTCCTGAAAGGCTTTGAGTGTTACTGTGGAGGGAAGGGTCTGATGTATGACACTAACACATGAACTTGTGTTGCCAGCTGACTTGGAACACATGAGGACGGTCAAACAGGACAAGCATCAGAAGTTTGCTCAGGAACATGGCATGACCAGCTACTTTGTGTCGGCCAAGACTGGTGACTCAGTGAGTAGCATTATTATGTGTCCTGTCTTCCACTAATAGCTTCAGTCTTGGTCGTTAGTGTGTTTGTATAATCAGCCCGGTAGCTCAGTTGGTAGAGCACTGGACTTGTGATCCTATGGTCACGGGTTCAAATCCAGCCCGGGATGGACACGGGTCAACTTTATGTGCAGACTCAGAGACGGTATCCATGTTCCACACCCGTGTCACCACTGTGGCATGAAAAAACCTTAGTCATTCTGCCATAAGTGCAGGTGGCTGATTACACCTAAACACGCGCACACCTGGGTAGTGCGACTCTGTTGCTGCTAGCTTTCCACTGGGAGGAAGCAACCCGAATTACCTAGGGATGGGAAAATAATGTTATGAAAATGAAATGAAAATGTTCATGTATGTACATTTGTAGATATACTGTAGGTTCTCAAATGCACACATGATGATCTTTGTGTCTGAAGTTTGATCCGCACAGGGAGCTGCCTTCACAGGTAGGGCGGGTATGAGGGAAATAAGGCACACACAAAAAAGAAGCTTAGTTTTGTAGATGACACTGCCAAAATAATTAGGATCGGTAGTTGGCCTTTTTGTGTGTGTGTGTGTGTGTGGGCGTGTATGTTTTTGATTGCTGAGTACATGTATTCAATTTTATGAAATCAGTCGCATATGTTGTTGTTGTTGGCCGGAAATCGTGCGGGCTGGGTCTCCTGGATGTAGGAGAAAATCTCTTTTTTTCATTCCTTAATAAATCCTTTTTTTGGAGGGTCAACAAAAGTTGTAGGGTCAGGATCGAGGAGGAAAAAAAATGTGTCGATCAGGGAATCAGAAAGAATGATTTTTATTTTTATTTTTATTTTTATTTTGGCCTATGCTGGTCCTTCTCTCCCTGGGCTGTCAGTGCATCCTTTCTCCTGTGCTTTCCTCTTCTGCAAATGTAGCGCCTCTTGCAATGAATATTCACACATAAACACACACACACACACACACACATGCACACAAACACACACCTACAAACACACACACACACATCCACAAACACACACACACACACACACACATCTACAAACACACACACACACACACACACATCTACAAACACACACACACACACATCTACAAACACACACACACACACATCCACACACACACACACACACACACACACACATCTACAAACACACACACACACACACATCTACAAACACACACACACACACATGCACACACATCTACAAACACACACACACATCTACAAACACACACACACACACACACACACATCCACAAACACACACACACACACACACACACACACACACACACACACACACACACACACACACACACACACACACACACACATCCACACACACACACACACACACACACACACACACACACACACACAGACACACACAGATTGTTTGTTGTTAATGTTGATGAAAGGTGCTGTTTTTTTCAGTTTGAGATTTGTTACTTCTTTCTGATGCTAGCAAACAGACTGTAAACAAGTAACTCACTTAAATAGCTCATTTTGAGTGTTTCTTCCCTTTGTTATAATTTGATTTCTTCAAGGTTTTTTTCTAATGCTTGGTCATTTTTTCAGGTAAGTCTATGTTTTCAACGTGTTGCGGCTGACATTCTCAACATCAAGCTGACCAAGCCAGAAGTAGAGCAGCAACAGAGGGTCGTCAAGGCGGAGGTCATCCACTACAAGAACGATCTCGCTGCCGCCAAACCTGTTCACACCGAGACCAAGAGCTCCTTCTGTTCTGTCCAATGAGAGCTGATCTGAGTAGGATTTGGGGTTTTAGGAGGTAGTGGAGTTTTCTTATCGCAAGCAGGGAGTGTGACTTTTGCAGGTTAAAAGTCAAGTACACTTTACAAGGAATTATTGCCTGCAGGAAGAAAGACAGACTTTGGAGTATGTGTGTTTACTTGTCATAACTTATCATTCACCTTGCTCATATTATTCTGTTCATCATAATCACTCTCTTCAAAAAACTATTTCCTTCAGTGTTTTTTTCATGAAGAGAGAAAGACTTTGGAGGTTTATGTCTACATTCGTCCTATTTAACTAGCTCACATTGACGTAATAAGTTCACCCTCATGACTCTTCAAGTGCACCAGCCTGGAGCGATATGGTCTGCTTTGTGTAGTATGGAAACGGCAGGAATGGTAGCGGTAATCACTGTCAGCTGGCTTTGCCGTTCACATTTCAAAGACTGGGAAACGGTGTAATGTGCACAATCCGAGCAGAGGAGATGTACTACGTGATTGTGAGAAAGGATCTCTCTGATATTTGTATTTTTAACGAATGGACGGCTTGGACACATGAATTAATTATTTGTTGATCTGATTTATGGTGTTGGCATTTGGCATGTATAAATAGGACTTAGAAAGAGAATGTATGTTATTGACGTTCTTTGCTTTTTGATTTTCTCCTGTTTGTTGGATCTTTTCCTTTCTTTTGAGTGATCGATTCACATAGAAGTTCGGTTTGTCTTTCTGTTTACAAAGAAACATTGGACGACAGGCGCATTCCAGCTTCTTAACTTTGATAAAAGGTTGCTGTTTAATGTGTCAGAAGAATTTTGGTTGAAGAGATCTGATGTCATCAAATTTTGTGAATCATGCCTGTGAGAGGACCAATAATGCTCATACAAGTATAAGGGAGACAAGCCAGTGAGTATATACACATGCACAAGTTCAGAACGTTCCAATCCTGCACTGTACGCTTTTAAGTTAATGGTGTGGTACGGTGTAGTGTTTTTGTCTGTGTCGATTTGGAGAAACTGCAGAATTGCTGTGTTGTTAGGTATTTATAGCAATTGTAACCACTGCTCGTATGCATGCATTGACTATCAATTGGTGTCCGATATTGCGAGTCACTCTCACTTGAGCTGTGGGTTGTTTTTCTTTGTACATTCAGTTTCCTCAATAATAATGGCATTTGATTGTGATTAGGAAATCAAAGAATGAACTGTTCTGCAAAATGCACTTACTTTGTGTTGATTTCTGTCCATTATTTGACAACACTGTGTGCACCAAACCTTTAAATGCTGGTTTCATTATCACTGAAGATAGTGCATTAACAAGTAGCTGAAGCCAGCTGTGTACATTTTTGCTCAAAGACGCGATACAACATTTATGAAAAATTAGTCCCTTGGCAACAAGTTCTTTGCATCTGATTCAGTAACTCATTGGACTCTTTTAAAGCACTGACTACTATAAGTATAATACAGGGGTGGGACTTTTCCGCGGATATCCGCGGACACAACTTACGAATTCCGCTGGAGAAATCTATTTTTCCGCGTCCCATTTCATCACAGTATCTATAATTAACTTGTTGACTGAATGATATGGAGAGAAGTGAAGATGGAACAGAAAACTGGAGGCTTGAGAGTTAAATTGTGCTGACAGTGAAAACTCCTGATAACTAATAGTCATTTTGAGCTTCAATGCATTGGGGGGTCACTTGGATCATACTACTGATCCAAACGAGTTGAATTTTAGTCTCAGAATGCACCAGATTGCACAGATTTTAATGTACCATCTAAATAAAATTCGGGGGAGCATGCCCCCGAACCCCCCTAGAAAAAAGGGATTTCCTCTTTTTTTTTTATCACAAGAGAGTCCCACCCCTGATAATAGCATTATTTATGATGTGTAGTGGTAGTCATAGATGTCTTTCGTCTTCCTTGCCTTATGCTGGTTTGATCTGACAAGGTTATAAACACTCAGTCAGCAAGAAACTGAATTTGCAGCATTTTTTGTGCCATTAGTAGCATTCTGATCTAAATGAATAGGGCCTAGTCTTCATATGGAGAAAGCATTTTACCCAATGCCTCCGAAAGCGCTCAATGTTGCCCGCTCAAAAACTTATAGGCAGATCCCGGAACACTGGGAAAGGCAAGCTATAAACAACGTTACCTATGACGCATATATATATCTGTCCCTGTTTCTACCGGCTATTCCCTTTATTTCAGAATCTTCTAGATCATTAATTTTTTAAAGAAAAGTCGGGTTTGTTGTTTCAGCATTTTTCCAAACTACGTATTCAGCTAGTTTCACTCTAATTCAAATATTGCATCTTTCCCTTGTCATTTAAACTGAAGAATTGCTCATAAGGACAGATACAGTACTTAAAATAATCTTCTTCAGAAGTAAAGTTTCCCATATATATTCAATCTTCTGATTGAGACTAAAACTTGCTCAATAAAAGTGATTAAAGATTAACTAAGATGCACGATATTTCAAAGACACTATGATGGTAGTGATAATTATAAAGAGAAAATATTGCCCATGGGATATCTCTGCATTAAAGTTTTTCCTAGAATCATGATCAGTGACTGTTCTAAATATTGATTAAAGCATGCAGGTGTGGAGCGTACTTGGTGGCATGCCTAAGTATGTAAAGGCCAAGGTATGTTGTTGGTCTATGTCAATGTGTATTTTCATTTCACCATCAAGAACGTGTGTTTTTGTGTGTTTCTTGTTGGTTGGGGGGTGTCAATTTGATATCTTCTTGATTAGATCTGAGCAGATACAAATCACAGCAACACACTCCAGAAACAAGAGGCTGCATTTTATGTGTTGATGTAATTGGTGGTATAGTTCATTAAGATATAATGTACGGTTGAAAGAATTCATTTTTGAAAACAGTATGTACATTTGATCATTGATATCTGCACGTGTCAGACATGCATATAATATTGTGGCAGACTTGTTTTGTTTTTACCTTTCATGCACTTAAGTTTGAGAGATTGAGTAAAGAAGTAAATACCAATGTTGTCATCACAGTTATCTTGCCGTCGCGCCACTTTCAGCATTCGATGTGAAGTAGGATCTGTCAGATATTTGCAAAAAGTTTGACGAACACTTGCTGTTTGTTGACTAAGATAATTTCTGCAAAATGTGACATATCACTGTTACAGTTATCCCTCCAACATCATTTCTTAATAATAGCTTGCATTCTAAACTGTTGTGACTTGGTTAGTGCAGGCTGGGTAATGCAGCATGTCTCCTTGCAAAGGTTGTTACTATAATTTCTGAATCTTGCATAAACATGTATGTGAATATGCATCAGTGAAGTTGAGAAAATGTATGTGTCACTTTGAATTTGTTTTTGTCTACACTGTCAGGGCTGTTACAATTCCACACTTAGTTGCTTTTACAACGCTTTGTGTTTTGCAATGTCAAGAATTAAACGTCAATGTTTGTGTGATACTTATTTTTTGCCACACCTTATGATCTTTCTTTGTTGACCTCTTCAGATACTGAACATGGAAAGCTGACAATTTAATTCACTGATCTGCACTTCAGAAAGTGTAATTGTATTTGTGGTGTAACTTGTTCACTTTAATTGGGTTTTATGTATTTTTATGTGTTGTGCCGTATAACGGCTGTGATCTTTGTACCAAGAGCCGGACTGCTCTGTTATCGATTTTGTTGTGGTGAAAATTTGACGATGGTCTGTCCGTACATTGGAGGTATGACTGCTGTTGGGACCGAAAATGAGTGTCCGCGTCCACGTTTTGCAGGTGTCCGTTTAAGGGGGGGGGGGGGGGGGGGGGGGGGGGGGGGCCAAATATAGAAGGAAAACACCCCATGCCGAGCAAATGTGTCCGTACATGTCAGGTTTCCGCTCACGCCGGGGGCCGTACATAATTGCTGGGACTGCCGTAGTACAAGAATCAGACAACACTGTATAGACTTTTTTGGGAAACTTAAGGTCTGTGTACAGAATTAGATGCTTAAAGTGCCTGGTTTTTTTTGTCCGTCCATCTTGATAGTACTGTAGCTTTTGCAAAGTATTTTTTTTATATTGTTAATAATGGGTTTGAATCATGGGTGTACCTAGCCTTAGTTTGGTTGTTTTATTTACTGTGCAATAATGCAAATGGGTTGTTAAAAATAATGGTGTAGCGCGGAGGTGTTGTTGTATATTGTACATAAGGATGTAAATTTTTTTCTCTTTTTTTTTTCTTGTTATTTTTGTTCACCCTTGCATAATGTACAATTCGTTTGCTAGATATGCCAGTTTTGCTGTGAAACTGATGGATTCTTCTTATTCTTTGTTCAGGAGCTGAAACTTCCACATACTCTCACATTTAGTGCAAAAGAGGATTTTTACTGATGAGTTCTTTCCCCTGCTTTGTAGGTGAGCCGTTTTCCGGGGGATGCATGCTTGGTGTGTTTCTATAACCCACCAAACTCGGACATGGATTAAGGATCTTTTCCATGCGTATACTTGTTCTTGTGCTTACGTGTACACACAAAGAGGGAATAAGGCACTCATATCTATGGTAGGTTTGCACATAAGCTTAAGTGGGGGAATCAGTAAAATCTTCACCCTTAACCCACCACGTACCTGGCTTCGTAGGTATTTGAATGCTCAACTTTCCAAATTGGAGGCCGATCTCTTATCCACTTAAAGGCACAGTAAGCCTCCCGTAAACCATCACAGAGCTCCCCGAGCGTCTACATACAGTACAAGCATACTTCCATGTGAACGCTCACCGAACGGGAACATCCTGGCTGCTTTCTGTCGAGCGTGAGAAATTTTCAAAGAATTTATTTTCGTGGACTTGGTCTTCTACAACAATGGCGCCTCGTTTTGGTGCTGGACGGCTGTTATGAATATTCAATACCGGAAATCACGCCCGGACAGTAAGCCTCCCGTAAACCATCACAGATACTGTCAGGCTTTTACACACAGTACAAACACCCTTCCATTTGAACGCTCACCAAACGGGAACATCCTATAGGTGCCCTACGTAAAGAGCGAGCAATTTTTAAAGAATTAATTTTGCAGATTGTCTCGAACACTTTTTGGACCCATCCTGAACTCAGGTCAAACATGAGTTACTTCCCTTCGGGTCTCATTCTATCGATGTAAACTGGCGATAGCCGTGAATCGATGATTATCAAAATGTTTTTGGACCGTGGTGCGTTTTTGCGCTAGACCTAACTTTTAAAATCTAAATAATAAATTGACAGCTTGTTACACAAACATTCTTTAATCATAAAAGAATTCTTTTTTCATCAAGACAAGATCAGTACAATTCGAAGTTGTGAAAGTTTGAATAAAGAAAAGCCCGGAAGCAGGGTCACACAAGGGTCGTAGCAGACGACGGTTTATCATGCATATCGCCGTTCCTCTCAACAGTCAAAAGCCATCGCTAGAGTTCTTGTGAACCACAGCCGTTTGTTTCGTGCATAAAAACGTGCTATAGTAAATAAGCTCACATCGAGTCGCATTCAAATAACTAACTGACGACTACATTGTGAAAAAGGGAAACTGGATCACACGGGTTCACGATGGCTCAGGGGTAAGATAAACCACGCAAAAATAAATTCTTTGAAAATTGTTCGCTCTTTACGGAGGGCACCTAGGATGTTCTCAATCGGTGAGTGTTTAAATGAAAGGGTGTTTGTACTGTGTGTAAAAGCCTGACCGTATCTGTGATGGTTTACGGGAGGCTTACTGTGCCTTTAATAGGCTATCGCACCCATCAATACTGATAGGAAAAAGGATTTGCAATTGCAGACATGAATATTGCACCCAAGTTTTCATTCTTTTTAGAATTATATATAGTTACCTCCTGTGTTACGCACAGGGTATTACTGATCAACAACTTTTGCTACCACACATGATTTGTGAACATTATAATAATTGTAGCTGTGGGTTTTTTTGTTTTTTTAATGGAGTAATAAAGGAAAAGAGAGAGTTAATTTTTGTTAACATTTGCCTAAGCCCCGTTGAAATGAAGTGAGCGAAACATCAGATTTTATTCAGTGGACAGTAACTGACATAAGGTGTTGTACAATTAAGATCTGTTGTCTTACTCAACTCGCATAGATATTGCGCAGAGACATATATGGTTGTTGAGTGTTTTGATTTTGTGTGTCATTTCTCAAGTGTGTGTGTTTATCTTGATGGACCCTTGTACATTATTGTCTTTACTTCTTCAAAGCTGATTGCTCACAGATTTGTACATTTATGTCTATATTTGGAAGTGAAATGTCTGTGTTCCTGCAACACGGAGTACAATTGTGCTCTATGTTTTGAACATCTCTTTTCTTTCCTCGTACTAAGGCACCTCACGTTTTTAAGACTTCTACAACAGCTAGTGCACTCAAAGACAGACATGCACACAAGAAGTAAACCCAAGGATAGAAACGAACAAACAAACGAACACACAAATGAAAAAGGAATGCTTGGAAAAGGAGCATAAGTCACCAACATTAATTGCAGGGGTGGAGGCCTTTGTTAAGGTAGTCTTCTTCATAAGGTTATATATCATGGTAAACGAATGTATAGTCAGTGGTTTTTCCTTCAGCTAAAAATAAACAAAACAAAAACTAAGACACAAACAAACAAACAAAAACCAAATATTAAAAAATGGTTTCTCTAAACAAAATAGTAAATACCAATTTTAAAAAGCAAAACAAGTCCCCCCCCCCCCCCCCCCCCCCCCCGAAAATAAACACACACACACACACACCAGTAAATGAAACCTTCTTCAGGGAAACTATGAAAATGACAAAATCAGAACATGATGAAACAAGCACATGGTTGCGCAGGAAGTGACATCTGTCCATTTGTACACATTATTGACACATTGTTATTTTAGGGTTTATTCTATCAGCAAAATAATTATAGTGTACTACATCTATTTTTGGTAAAGAGGTTTGAACTTTGTGTATTGTGCTCAAGCCAGTCTGACAAACAATGCAAGAATTTCAATGCTATCAGATTGTGAAAATATATGCGGGAATTGTTTGTTGGTTGAATTGAAAAGTATGTCTTTTTTTCTGCATTTATTCCAATTAGCTGTTAAGTCCTTTGTACTGGAAACTTGCATTCTCCCAGTAAGGTAATATATTGTACTGCGTTGCAAGCCCCTGGAGCAAATTTTTGATTAGTGCTTTTGTTAACAAGAAAAAATTGACATGTGTCATCACCCCCCTTCCCTCCGTCGCGATATAACCTTGAACGGTTGAAAACGACGTTAAACACCAAATAAAGAAAATAAAGAAATTCCAAGTAGCCAGTTTTATTTAAAAAATGTTCTGCATTTATTATTGTAGTCCTGTGCTAAGAGTTGCGTTGTTTCTCGATCTTCTGTGTAGTTTGATTTTTCTCTATAATCATGCCACTGTTGTTTGCATATTTAAATCTTACAAAAATAATGTTATTGTATTGCTCAACATTTCTGTTTTCTGTGTTTATTTTGTGTAAAAGATATAGAAAGAGCACACAAATGTTTGTTGTAATTATTTATAGAAACTTCAAGATCAGTTACAGTACCACAAAGTGTCCCACAGTACATACTGAATATTGAAGGCGACGTGTTATGTTAGGTTTTATCTTTATTTTGTGTAGAGCTATAAAAGCACACACGTTTTGTTGATAATAAAAAACGCTCGCGCTGGACCCGAGTACTCTTCAGACATTCACACACACACACACACACTCTCTCTCCCTCACTCCTTCTCTCTCTCCCTCTCTCTCTCTCTCTCTCTCTCACACACACACACACACACACACACACTACCACATCTCCATTCTAAAACACGTCACGTTCCAAATCAAAAGACGACATTCTATTTTCTTACGTCACTATTCTTGGTTTACGGTACCATTCGGCGGCTTTGCTACGAGTATGGCATAGTCTTGGTTTGCCGAGACCTTGCACCGTTCTATCAGACTGCCTGGCTGGCTGTTGCACCGCGAATTCCTCCCACCGCCAAGTCGTTTTTTTGTGGTTTATTTCGCATTTAGGTCCCAGGTAACATTATGAAGTTTTAATACGATCAATCGGACCTATTATCAAGTTAGTGTATCAACTTTTGAACGAACTGCGCCCAGTAGTTTCCCAGCAATAAGCTTTAAGTCGAGACACACACACAGAGTCTGCTGGACCCTTGTACTAGCGTACTCGGGGAAAATCTGAGATAGAAAAGTGCATTATGTGTGCAAGCTGAGAGTTTAGTGTGCAGAAAGGGAGGTGGGATGAGGGGAGGTTGGGGCACTCTGCTTACTTGAGGATGTTGATCTTAGTACTTACTTACTTAGGCCCTTTGCCCCCATGGAGCATAGGCCATTGACGACATTTCTCCATCGCACCCTGTTCTTGGCTGTTCTTTCCGCATCTGCCCAGCTGTTGCCTTGCCTCTTCAGTTTTTTTAATAGTGGGACCATATGATAGCTGAATTTCTTGTTGTGTCACATATCGTTGTTTGGCGTTGCACGATCATTGAAGTACTTACTAATTTATGGAATAAAAGCAAAATAACTCATTTTGATTTTAAATGTGATGATTCAATTACATCAAATTTAAGAAGTATAAAACTCAACCAAACCGAGAAATTAATTCACATCACATACCTTCAGTATCCCGGCATTGCAAGTGCCCACAGACACACACACTTACACACACACTCACACGCAGATCTAAATATAGGTCCCTGCATGTACGCAGGCACACACACACACACTCGAATTGAAAAAAATGCATCTAAATATCACAGTTGCTTTCTCTTTCATATGGCCACGAACAATACTGGTTTTTTGTTGCTTGGTGAAAACGTCAACAATGCAGTTAACAAAAAGGTTTCAACAGAGATCGAAGAGTGTAACATTTTACAACAGTTGTGATATTCAAGACTGAACAGCCACACGCTAAAGTTAGAATGACAAAGTAATAATCTGATGCCATATAAGACAAAGAGACTGAGAAAATGATAAAGAGAGGGAGAGAGAGGGTGTGTGACATACTTTTCTGTGTGTGTGTGTGTGTGTGTGTGTGTGTGTGTGTGTGTGTGGGTGTGCCACTATGTGTGTGTGTGTGTTACGAGTACGTATATATATGCCCGAAAGACACACACACACTCGCACACAAATAATTTTATAGGCAGATGAGATCTGCGGAATAAGTTGCAATAAAAATAATCAATGAAAGTAAATGATGAACACACGTCTCACAGACATGCACCCAAGATGCATATGGAGGTCTCCCTATTGACGTCATCACTTCGTGCGCACCGGGGCTTGGAGGGCAAGAAGCCACCGCGCCGCTTGGCGAAAACATGGAAGCGTGGTGCCGATCGCGAAGTTTCGCTGCGGCGATTCCGTATTTGCGTCGACGATTTGGTTAAATTTCATTCAAGATGGTGAATACTTGTTGCATAATCGGTTGCACAAGCCGAAGCAACAAGGAAAATGCTCTTGCATTTTTCAGAATTCCGAAAGTCGACGCTGGAGGAAGACACCGAGATTTACTCAACAGCAGTATTAATTTTGCTAATGATTGAAACACCGATTCACTCGCTTTTTGACTGAAATGTGCAGTTTGAAACAAGATTCAACACTGCTTATGTTAATGCCATAGCTTTTTGACTCAAGTGTGTGCCTTAATCAATGCTGGTTAGCATGTCTGTATAGTTTATTGACAAGTGTGTGATTTAAAACAGAAACAAAACTGTTTATGTGGATGCCAAACCTGAAACACAGTATTGATTTGACTTGTGTACAGTATCTGTATGACTTGTGCTGGCTGGCATGAGTGTAGTTCCTTTTTTTGCTTCCTGGCTCAAGTGTCTATAATTCAAAGCATTTTCAAGACTCAACACTATTCCTTATTTGATTTTGAGATCTGATGCGAAGTGTGTGTGTGTACAGTTCTTTTCTTTTTTTCTCACTTTTTTGTCAGTTTTTATATGTAAACAGTTACCGTTCATTGATTGGAAACACTAATTCACTCATTGTCAGACATGTGATTTTTGACTGAAGTGTGCAATTTGAAACAGATTCAACACTGCATATATGTTGATGCCATAGCTTTTTGACTGAAGTGTGCAATTTGAAACAGATTCAACACTGCTTATGTTGATGCCATAGCTTTTTGACTCCAAGTGTGTGCCTTAATCAGTGCTGGTTAGCATGTCTGTACAGTTTATGCTTTTTTTTTTATTGAAGCATTTGATTTTAGTAAGAACTAATAAATACATTGTTGTTGCAGTAACGTTTTTGTTCTTAAGACTTTTTTTTTTAAGCTTGCGTGTGTCTTATCTGAGACATTTCTTAATTGTGAAGAATCTGGTGAGTGATTGTCAGAATGAGTGTGTATCTGTGTAATGGCTCCTTTGTTTTGTCAACAAAGTTAATATGTTGAGCCCAGCTGTTCTAAACGGAAAAATATGTGTCTGGTTTGTCTCAAAACAGTAACGTTTCACAAAATTGAACAAAACTGTTGAAAACACACCTACTGGAGCTAACAAAGGCAGAGATTAGGTACAAATCAAAAGTAATGTGTTAAATATCACACTCACACCAGCTTCACATTCACAGAGTGACAGATTGGTAAAAATTAAAATACATATAATGTGTTCAATGCTTTATTTAACTGAACTGTCATTGTCAACATATATATAAAAATTAAAAACAAAAAACACGTAACACTGAATTCAGGGAAATTTTTAGTTACTGTCTACAGCAGCACTAAAGTAAAAAGAAATAGAAAAAATAAAAAAGAAGAACAAAAAACACACACACACATTACACATTTACAGGTTCACAATAAATGTTCTAAGGTAATATCAAAGTAAGCACTAAAGCAGACACCAGACTTGATCCCAAAAAGGAAAAAAGAATCGCTTCTCCAAATATAAACATACAAAGTTAGAAATACCATTTCTCGAATAACAATGAAATGAAAACTCACACACACTGAAGCAGAAATAATAGGTAATCTAAAACTAAAGAGCTTCACACATAAACATACAAAGTTAGAAATAGAACTACAAGTTCTTGAATAATAACAAAATGAAAACTCATGCACACACACTGAAGCAGAAATTATATGTAGTCTGAAACTAAAGAGCTTCGGTCAATTTCTCCAAGTATCGCACTTTAGCAACGTCACTCAATGATGTAATGTACTTCTCTTTTGGCTGGTCGACCGTTTTTGTTCCTGATTTTGACATTATTCAATTAAAACACTCCCGAATCATCGAGCGGCGCACTGACGCTACTAGCCGTTCCGCTTCTTGCCCTCCAACCCATTTCTGCGTATCACGTGACACCGCTCCGAAGTACGCAAAAGGGAGACCTCCATATGTCAGCTGATTTGGTTGCATTACACGCGTTTTGGTAAAGTAACATAAATCCAGTGAATGTGATACCAAATAGGTAGAGAAAAAAAATATTTAAAAAAAAAATAGAAAGAAAGAAAGAAAAACCTCATGACACAATCTCAGAGCTACAACATGAACGTGCTGTAGCACAATCTACCCAAATAGGATCATTCCGGGTATAATCATAATTATCAAACAAGCAGTGTTCCCTAATTGGGCATCATCGTAAGCTGGGTGCTATTCAGGACTGACGCAACAAACGTTATTGGTACCGATGAAATAACACAGTCATGCAGCATTGCGTTACAAGACGGTGGCTGCTCATATAACGTGTTTGACAAAACTCATGACGTTTCTGGGAAAATGCCCTGACCGTGGCTTACAGATAAAATTACGTCATTAAATGCCTATTCGCACAGTTAGTGACGTACGTCACAGTTTTGTTCGCACTGGAGAAACTTGAGGGCCCCAAAGGGTTTAAAACCGTGATCGTGATTGGCGTTTTTTGACCTTTCTGTGACCGTGATTGCCGAAATTTCCATTTCTGTGATCGTGATGGGACTTTGCCCGTGATCCGTGATGACAAAAAAATCAAGTCTCGTGATCGTGATCGTCATTTGTTTTCGTGATCGTGATGGGCATTATTGCAAAGCATTTTATTTTCAACGTACATTTTTTCACAGCTGTATTACACTCTATGATCCTCTAGTCTATTCGGTAAGGAGCCAACCCCGATTGAAAGGGAAGCAACAACACATTCAGAAATATGATTTTGAGAGCGATTGCTTCCCTTTAAAAGAACCAATTACACACTGACAAAAAGAGATCCAATCAGAAGGCAAATTGCAAAAGTCTACCAAACTTCATCCAATGGAAGGGCTTCGTGCAAAAGTTTTGAGTGAAATTCGAATTCGAAGATCAAAAATGGCGTGCAGCGGTACTGTCATCGAACTTCTGTTATATTTTGTGGATTCAAGCCAGACCAAAGCAGGCGGCGAGAATGCCTTCCTTGGTGGAAAGGTCAGGCTACGGGTCGGTCTTTCTGAAGACGAAATACCAAGGTATGTTGATCTATGTTGCTCTATGACTGTTCTGAATGTAGGCAAAGATCTTGAAATTTGTTCAAGATCTTTGAGTTTGAGTGAGATCATTGACATTGTCGACATTGCCACGTCCGGCTGTCACTCGCTCAGTGTGACCTCGACTGGCTCGAGATCGAGTCTGCGTTTAGCCAAAACCGAAACTAGAAATGTGTTTTTCATCCCAGCAACGTGGACACGCTTGGCATAGATTCTAATTGTCGCTTCTTTGCATTAAGCTTGGATTTATTTTAGCGCCTGTAAACTTTAATATCAACAATGGGTTAAATTCAGAAACAATGGCGGGGAGACGCGCCAGTTTGGGTCACTTGATCCTCATGTCAAAGACGATCAAAGTCATGTTCGTTGGGGATTTTGTCAGGCATGCTACTTTTCCGGTAATTGCCGGAAATCCGATAAAGCCGTTTTCAAAATCCGGTAAAGTCAAATTTTTTCCGGTGAAGTTGAAAAATTTCCGCAAAAACGATCCGTGTGAATATCGCGCAACGCGACCGGGCGCCGGTCTCAATGAAGCCAGCGCACAGTAGTGTTGTTTTCACCAGTTTGGAGGTGTGTTGAATGGTGGTGGGGGGAGGCTAAAATGGGATTTTTAACAAGATCACAACACTATTACAACCCCTAAAATGATGCCCAGAATGCACCAGATTGCACAGATTTTAACCGTTTTTCGAAAAAAGTTCCGGGGGGGCATGCCCCCGGACCCCCCTGTTACGAAGCGGTTTACTCGTATTTTTGGTAATGTGTATTGTTGTAAATAGAATAGACTATAGCGATGGTCAGACATTGGAAAGGGCTATAGGCTGCATACCGTCACGTTGACCGCAGTTGAACCTTTGTGTAACTGACAAGGTTTTTCACGTGCAAGTAATGCAGGCGACAGCTCACTGGCAATGTCATAGCAAGAACGACTTTGTAAAATCAGTCGCCGTCAAGGAGCCAAGCTCGACTCATGTTTTTCGTAACACGTTAGCAGACGGGCTCCTGTTTTAGGTATCTGACTGAAGAAGGATGAAGACTGACGAACTTTCCCTATCAGCTTACATGATATCTTCCATTTTCATATTCATGCCAGGCCGGCGACTGTACTAAATGTTGGCTTTACACTCTTTTGAGGTATGTTTGAAACCGGTTATATTTTCATGTCATGTTGTCGTATGTGAGAAGAGTGACTGGTTCTGTGTTTAACGTTATTGTGTAGGCCTAAGCTATTGTGCTACACTGCTTAAACATGTGAGGGTTTTACGTAACGTTTTCTTGGCTTTAGAAAATAGGAATTAACGTGTAAATAATTATATTGGCTCGTGCAGCTTAATATGTTGGACGAGTGAGTATTTTTATTGTGCGAGTGAAAGAAACTAAAGACAAGTTGATTAATGGACTATAAACTTTACAGTGTTCCAACTGGGGGGTTTTCATCGCCGGAGGCTGAACTGAACCAGTCAACTGCGGCTTGGTGTACATGACCATGGCATGGAGAGCTGGCAGGGTTCTACAGTTAGCCGCCGAGACGAACTGGAAGGATCAAGGACTACGTCAAGCAATGGTTGCGGTGTCGTGAGGACTGGTGCACCCTTGTCAGTCGTCTGAAGGACTTACAGCCATACCAACATCTTGAAAGCCGAAAGATGGCAGTAGGGTAACGTACAGTAGAATACCTATTCGTCTTACCTGTTAAGCTGCTTTGTTTGAGCCAAAAGGTGTCTGCGTCTTGGACTGTAGAGTTTCTTGCGGTGTTGTCGGCCTAGGGTACTGGTCGAAGCCCGGAAATGATTTTGTGATGTAAAAAGCTTTGTAAACAATAATAATTAGTCTTGGCAGTGTCAAGATCCATTTAACACCAGGTTTTTGCGTGTGTGAGTGCGTGTGCGCTTGTGCCTTGTAAGCTACTGTAGCGGACAACTATTCAGATTACATCGTTCAAGCCTGTAAACAAATACTAAACTTATAGAGTGGTGTAGAGGCATATATGATTGTCTAAAAACCGGGCTATTCCAACTCCATAACAAATGGCGCCCAATAAGGGACCATAACATCTGGCGCAATAAGGGCTATACCACTCCATAACAAACCCTAAAATGATGCCCAGAATGCACCAGATTGCACAGATTTTAACCGTTTTTCGAAAAAAGTTCCGGGGGGGGCATGCCCCCGGACCCCCCTAGTTGGCTCGCCTGCTTCGCAGGCTCAGGCTTGTGGCTTCGCTACTGGTACTGCGCGCTTCTTTCAGGTAAAACCGTTTTTGGCCTGTAGCATTCCTGTTTTTTTATTCAAGGCCATGGAACCAGGCGATGGTGTACCTCAAATTGTACGGCAAAGTTGAAAATAAAAAACCCATCACACATACATGTACTTTAATTTCAATCCACCCAATAGTTTTTGAGAAAATGGGTTTACAAGATTTAGCTCTGGAAATGTGAAATTGTGCAAGTATACTGTTCAAAAAAAGAAACGCATAGCTTGTAATATTTGGTTAATTTAGTTATATGGCTACAAGGATATCCACCAAACTGCAGAAAATGTTTATCTGGTCGTCGACCTTTCGTCCATTGCCACAAGTGAGCTCTGCACGTGACGCATGCGTTATCAGTGGCTACAATGTCAAAATTGCTCATTTGGCATGACCACTCGTCATGCTTCAGTGTAATCTCGTGAAACTCGGGGAATATTGAGCTCTCACCATGTCTTCCAAAACCCATAAAAGCGGATTGTTCGCCACAAAGAAATCAGACGACAATTCAGCGACGAAAGATGGCCCGATTGAGCAGAGAAGACCGCCAAATTGCATTGGGTCGTTTACAAGCAGGCCAAAGTCAAAGTGCAATCGCCAGGCACTTCCACGTGTCCCAGAGCACCATCAGTAGACTGTGGGTCAGGTTTCAAGCCACTGGCTCCGTTGCTGACTTGCCACGAGCGGGAAGACCAAGGGCGACAACTGCTGCTCACGACCGCTTCATACGGCTCCGCCACCTCCGGAATCGTTTCCTGTCGGCCTCATCTTCTGTCCAGGCTCTCCCCGGGCCACACCGATTATCGGACCAGACCGTGCGGAACCGCCTGCATGAAGCTGGTTTGAGAGCTCGCAGACCTCACAGAGGAGCTGTCCTCACCCGCCGCCATCGCCAGAACCGAGTGCAGTGGGGCAACCAGCACCTTCGCTGGACCGTCCGGAATCACTGGAGACACGTGTGGTTCAGCGACGAGTCCTACTTCCTGCTCCAGCGACATGATGGTCGGAGGAGGGTCTACCGGAGAGTAAACGAACGTTACGCGCCCAACTGTGTGGATGAGGCACCCGTTCATGGTGGTGGAGGCGTCATGGTGTGGGGGGCGATCAATACCGCTGGAAGGAGCACCCTGGTGCACGTCCAAGGGCGCATAACTGCCCAGCGATACGTGGAGGAAATTCTGCGCCCACACGCCCTTCCTCTTCTGGCTGACCAGGATGCCATATTCCAGCAGGACAACGCTCGCCCGCACACAGCACGACTCACCACCCAGTTCCTCACCGACCACCATGTCCAGGTGCTTCCCTGGCCATCCATGTCGCCAGACATGAACCCGATAGAACACCTCTGGGATGAATTGGACAGACGTGTGCGCAGGCGAGAAGAAGCGCCGGCAAATCACCGCGATCTATTGCAGGCACTTCAGGAGGAGTGGGACACCATCCCACAGCAAGATATCCGGCATCTGATCCAGTCCATGCCCAGAAGGTGCCGGGCAGTTGTTGCTGCTCAAGGCAGTCACACCCCCTACTGACTTGACAGCCTCGGCACCCAATCGTATTGATTGACTGATTGATTTGAAGATGCAAATGAACTGTGTGTGCATTCAACTGTGTCCATACCAAATTTCAAACAAATAATCTAAATATTGGATTTTCTGTTAATTTTTTCGAAAAATAAAACAAATTTGGCAAGTGGCAACTATGCGTTTCTTTTTTTGAACAGTATATATATTCATGTGTGTGAGTGAGGGTGTGGGGGTTGAATGTGTATGAGTGTAGAGAGAGAGAGAGAGAGAGAGAGAGAGAACGAGAGAGAGAGAGAGAGAGAGAGAGAGAAAAAAACCCAATGAAAACAACATTCTTGTTACTGATTACAAATCATGATATGTATTTCTATGTGTGTATGAAAGAGAATTCAAAAAATAATTATAAAAAAGTGCAACAGTTGTCACTTTGTGTTGAATAAACAATAGATCCAGAGGAGCGAATTACTGTGTGGTTGTGTTTACTTTGACACGTGCTTTCTGTCCATGCAACTTTTACCGTGACCGTGATTTGCCACTGGTGTTCGTGATCGTGAAAACAAAAATCAAGGTAACTGTGATCGTGAAAGCGAAAATTTCCCTTCCCGTGATCGTGATGATACCCCCCCTTTGGGACCCTCAAACTTGACGGGCCTACGAAAAGACCTTTGGACCTACGGGTGACGCAAACGCTGCGGCACACGCAGAGAATCAATCATATCAACGCATTATTAACTTAACCCAACCAGCATACGTCACTCAGAATGCATAAGCCGTGTCAAGTTGGTGCGCGGAACGCTCTTTTCGGGGAAGAAAAAACTACAGTTTTTCGAAATCATGAGCTCAGAAGCGATGCATGTCAGAGACTTCGATATCCTATTGTGATCTTTTTCACAAGTGTTATTTGCCGATGACGTCAGTCACGCACACATTGCTAAAGTCTGCAACAATACCCAGTGTTGAAACTGCTGCTGTCATTGTGTCGGTGTCGCTGTGTGCTGCACGTGGAAGTTATGTTCCACTGACCCAGATCATACCGAGTGTTAACCAGCAGGTAAAGTCAATGATTTTCATTTTTTTTAAAGAAAACAGAAAATAAAAGTAGGGCAATCGAACTTCGAGCGTTGGTTTGTGTTCTGGGTCACTGGCCACCACGCTTTCACCCCCCGCTTATAAGGGTGTGTGTTAGTGTGTAAGTGGGCGTCGTTGTGTTTCTGACTGTCATGTGCATGTGCGAATGTGTGTATATGCGTGTGTGTTTGTATGTCTGTCTGCTTGTCTGTCTGTGTAAATGGGCGACGCCATGTGTGTGTGTGTGTGTGTGTGTGTGTGTGTGTGTCTGTCTGTGTGTTTGTGGGTGTGCGCGTGCGTACGCGCATGCCTTTATGTGTGTACCGTGAACCTAGCCTTCAATTCAAATGAATTGGACGGAACATTACTTTATGGTCGTTTACAAAGTCTTTATGAAACAAAACATTCTTGCTAGGCCAGTTTTACTAACCAAAACTAAACACACCCCCCCCCCACCACCACCACACACACAGGATACACGTGTGCATTGGGTTACCAAGCAGACTTGATCTGTTCCTGGGAAAAGGTTACTGTTATGCTGAATTTTCAGTCTTTTTGAACATACGCTTCCTGGGAGTATTTTGGTCGAGATGACATTTCTAAATTTAGCTTGGGTCGTCCTTGCGTGCTTCATGGTTTGCTGTGATATCGCAGAGCCGTTGGAACGGGTCACCCGATTTATTTAATTTTAGTCAAGCAACCACACAACTAAAAAATGTGGTTTATGCGCCAGGATATAGGAAAATGCTGTAAGAGGAGGTCTCATACTTTATTTGAATGGTTCATATTTAGATTTTAAAGTAATATGAGATACGTTGCCTTCACGTATAAAAACTGTTTTAAATCCGTGATCACGCCCGTATCAGAAGCACGCACAGCGATCGACAGTGGGAATACCCGCAGTGATAGGGGTGTAGTATGCACGTAACGTGGTATCTAACGCTCAGAAGTTGTCAAAAAGAAGGTCACAGTGTTCACGTATTATCGAGACACCGACACATTTGCACTAAAATCCATTCTAGGGGAGCTTTTCCATTATTTTTTCTACCGTAGGGATTGAATTCATTCCACTGAACAGATTTAACTACAACATATACTGTTCAAAAAAAGAAACGCATAGTTGCTACTTGCCAAATTTGTTTTATTTTTCGAAAAAATTAACAGAAAATCCAATATTTAGATTATTTGTTTGAAATTTGGTATGGACACAGTTGAATGCACACACAGTTCATTTGCATCTTCAAATCAATCAGTCAATCAATACGATTGGGTGCCGAGGCTGTCAAGTCAGTAGGGGGTGTGACTGCCTTGAGCAGCAACAACTGCCCGGCACCTTCTGGGCATGGACTGGATCAGATGCCGGATATCTTGCTGTGGGATGGTGTCCCACTCCTCCTGAAGTGCCTGCAATAGATCGCGGTGATTTGCCGGCGCTTCTTCTCGCCTGCGCACACGTCTGTCCAATTCATCCCAGAGGTGTTCTATCGGGTTCATGTCTGGCGACATGGATGGCCAGGGAAGCACCTGGACATGGTGGTCGGGGAGGAACTGGGTGGTGAGTCGTGCTGTGTGCGGGCGAGCGTTGTCCTGCTGGAATATGGCATCCTGGTCAGCCAGAAGAGGAAGGGCGTGTGGGCGCAGAATTTCCTCCACGTATCGCTGGGCAGTTATGCGCCCTTGGACGTGCACCAGGGTGCTCCTTCCAGCGGTATTGATCGCCCCCCACACCATGACGCCTCCACCACCATGAACGGGTGCCTCATCCACACAGTTGGGCGCGTAACGTTCGTTTACTCTCCGGTAGACCCTCCTCCGACCATCATGTCGCTGGAGCAGGAAGTAGGACTCGTCGCTGAACCACACGTGTCTCCAGTGATTCCGGACGGTCCAGCGAAGGTGCTGGTTGCCCCACTGCACTCGGTTCTGGCGATGGCGGCGGGTGAGGACAGCTCCTCTGTGAGGTCTGCGAGCTCTCAAACCAGCTTCATGCAGGCGGTTCCGCACGGTCTGGTCCGATAATCGGTGTGGCCCGGGGAGAGCCTGGACAGAAGATGAGGCCGACAGGAAACGATTCCGGAGGTGGCGGAGCCGTATGAAGCGGTCGTGAGCAGCAGTTGTCGCCCTTGGTCTTCCCGCTCGTGGCAAGTCAGCAACGGAGCCAGTGGCTTGAAACCTGACCCACAGTCTACTGATGGTGCTCTGGGACACGTGGAAGTGCCTGGCGATTGCACTTTGACTTTGGCCTGCTTGTAAACGACCCAATGCAATTTGGCGGTCTTCTCTGCTCAATCGGGCCATCTTTCGTCGCTGAATTGTCGTCTGATTTCTTTGTGGCGAACAATCCGCTTTTATGGGTTTTGGAAGACATGGTGAGAGCTCAATATTCCCCGAGTTTCACGAGATTACACTGAAGCATGACGAGTGGTCATGCCAAATGAGCAATTTTGACATTGTAGCCACTGATAACGCATGCGTCACGTGCAGAGCTCACTTGTGGCAATGGACGAAAGGTCGACGACCAGATAAACATTTTCTGCAGTTTGGTGGATATCCTTGTAGCCATATAACTAAATTAACCAAATATTACAAGCTATGCGTTTCTTTTTTTTAACAGTATATATTTGAACGAGCGGTATTTTGCTTTCTGTGTCTGCTTTTCGAAGTGAATCGAGGCGAGCACACTGAATAGGCCCACAGAAGGATACGCGACGTAAGTCTCAGCGCCTTGTCGTTCGTGGGGTCATGCTCTTGACACATCGGCGACTACGATGTATACAAACCAGAAGTATGAAATATGGACTGAAGCGTGAAGGAAAGATTCCAGAAAATATTGAGCATCCTTACACCCTTCTCGGATGGTTGGACTTGATAAAATCTGACATACGTTGCGCTGACGTATGGAAGGGTTTGTTACGTGAACACGTACCTAATCACCACACGCCGGCGCGACCCGCATGTGAGATAGGTGTCCTGGTAGGTGACGTAGCTGATAGGGACGCAGTTTCTAAACCTCCCTTATGTCTTCAGTGAACACGTCAATGACCACTGCAGCTCTGACGTATGAACACCGCAGCTCTGGCGTCATATGACGGACGGTGACGTAATGTCCTCGATGAGCACGTCAATGAACACTGCAGCTCTGACGTCATATGACGGGCGGTGACGTAATGTCCTCAATGAGCGTGTGCTTGAAGAGGTCCCAGTCGGCCTTGGTCTGCAGCGAGTCCTGGAAGGTGTCCTCGTCAGGGTAGGGTCTCACCAGCTCCTGCAGGTTCTTCTTCACCATCTCGTTGGCGTGGCGCCTGAAGAAATCCTTGGACAGCATGATGCACTCAGCGCCTCGGCTCACCTGCAAGGGATAACAAAGACGTATGCTCAGTTTGCAACGTAGGGATAACAAGACCGTAGGCTCGGTTTGCAACGTAGGGATAACAAGACCGTAGGGTCGGTTTGCAACGTAGGGATAACAAGACCGTAGGCTCAGTTTGCAACGTAGGGATAATAAGACCGTAGGGTCGGTTTGCAACGTAGGGATAACAAGACCGTAGGCTCGGTTTGCAACGTAGGGATAACAAGACCGTAGGCTCGGTTTGCAACGTAGGGATAACAAGACCGTAGGCTCAGTTTGCAACGTAGGGATAACAAGACCGTAGGCTCAGTTTGCAACGTAGGGATAACAAGACCGTAGGCTCAGTTTGCAACGTAGGGATAACAAGACCGTAGGCTCAGTTTGCAACGTAGGGATAACAAGACCGTAGGCTCAGTTTGCAACGTAGGGATAACAAGACCGTAGGCTCAGTTTGCAACGTAGGGATAACAAGACCGTAGGGTCGGTTTGCAATGTATAGGGTACAGGCCGCAATGATGATTGACCCTCTCAGCCTTAGGAATAGGACGTCAAGGTTCTTACAAAAGGTGAAGGTAGGTAGTCCCATAACCATTTTTGTTCGTAGGGGAGCGAGATGTTCGATATCTAAACTACTAGTCTCGGGCCAGCTTTAGGAGGGCGGTGCCCAATCCTCTCCCTCGCTGTCTTTGCCTAAAGGTTCTCAAGTTATGTAACAACTTGGTTTGAGGTGTGTGCGCATCTGTCTGTCTATCTGTCTGTCTGTCTGTCTGTCTGTGATGGAAACGGGGACATACAGTTGCGTGGGTGTAAGAATAAAACTAGGAACACAATTTCAGAATTCATGTCAGACTTTTTAGACATGTTACTATGTTGGTTACTAATTGAAATAAATGGACTGTGAAAATAATAATAATCAAAAGGCTAACGTACCAGACTGACAGACGTTTGTTGGGCGTCCAGGTTACCATGAAAACGGATCTGCTCTAGACCCTGCCAGAAAGAAGAAAAAGGTCAAATGTCATTCAAAAAGGAATAATGAGAAAACGATTATGGACCTCTAAACTGACAATGATAGTACGTACACGCCTGCAAACCTGTCTAACAACACAGTCTTGTCTCTAGCTACCATCACACACACACACACACACACACACACACACACACCGATACACACGCGCGCATGCACGCTCACACGCATGAAACTAAACTGTTGGGTATAACAACAGCTAGTTTAGCGTGTTATAGCTTCACGCTTGTCTTGCACACTTACAAAAATGTCCCGAGGTTTCTGAGTGGACACGCGCACGAAAACAGGAGGTGGGGTTCCTGGGGGTCGCGGGACGTCACTTCCGGGTACAGATCGAGGTTTGCTTCCGGTGGGGGAGTCGGAGGAGGGGCGTTGTTTCCGGGGACCGCTCAGTCTCAGCGGTGAAACTCTGGGACTTGAAGCTGCCGGCGTTTTTAACTCCTGATACAGATGAAAACGTTTTGTTGTGAAAATGTGCATATTTAAGTTATGGTACTTTCTGAAATAAAGTTCTGTTGCAGTGTGTCAACAAACTAAAACTAATGTGTTGTTGTTGATTTATTGTGGCATGACTAGCTGATTTTGCTGTTGTTGTTGTTGTTGATTAATTGTGTGACATGACTAGCTGATTTTGCTACGGGGCAGTTATCGAGCAGTCATCGCAGAAGCTTCTCTGTGTATGTGTGCATGCGCGCGTGTGTGTGTGCGTGTTTGTGTTTATGCATGTGTTTAAGCATGTGTGTGCGTGCGTGCATGCGTACGTGCATGTCGTGTGTGTTTGCACGCGCGTGCGTTCGTGCCAGTCTGTTTGTGTCTGTGTCTGTGGTTAGTTGGTTAATTGCGTAGGTATGTTTGTGAGTTGGTCGTTTTGTCTTCGTGTCTGTCTTAGTTTCTGTTCGTCTGTCTGCAGATTTGATGGTGAAGCTAATGACGATTGGTGCCCAATTTTTGGCGCCCAATTTAGCGGTATAGGAAGGCAGCTCAATATGTATACGCAGAATGAACAGTACGGTTCTAAAGAGTCAACTTGTAAATCTTGGTACAGATATTCACACCATCATTACACTCATATTACACTGACTAATTCTTTTTTGGATGTGGGTAAGGTCGTGAACACTCATAGTCAAACCGAAACAGACTTTATCACGAGCATTATATCTGCTCACAACTAATTCATATAATTATTGACGTCATTAATAATTAATTAATAATTGGTACTGGTGTGTTTTCTTTTTTATTTAAATTAGTCATTAATAAGGCTGATGGGATCTATGTCGACCAAAAGAGTGGGATTCCCTGTAGGTGGAGTTCCTGGAGGGGGATTCCCTGTATACAGGGAATACCACAGGATTTAGTTCCTGTAGCGTGTCGCTGATATCGCTGAAAGTCATGTGATGGCGACATCGGTAGAATTTGATGTTTTTCAATCTTTTTTGATATTTCTTAGAAATTCGAGTATATATGGTTTGCAAGTTTTATTGAAAAACTCCACCCTGTGGGATTCCCTGTATACAGGGAATCCCCCTCCAGGAACTCCACCTACAGGGAATCACACTCTTTTGGTCGACATAGCCCCATCAGCATTAATAAGGGTACACAAGACCAACTGAATGCGTGTTATACACTTTGTAAGATATAATAGAGATGCAGCCAATACACAAACAGATATAATTGAAAGCAACGAGTATACCGTTACACACATAATCTACTCAACAATCAATTCAATTTACAAAATAAATTACGAAAATAGTAGCATGTGTTTTTGGTCAGCAACACAAATCCCAATATAAACTGTGCAAAAACATTATTGCACCCATTTTCGTGCCCCAACTAAAACATTCATTCCCGTGTCATTTCATTCACACTTTCTATGCCATTAACGGCCCTCAATTTGGCTATCTGCCACACTTTTTGGATCAAATATTTCTGTTATAGGTATCACGTGACCGACGCCGAAGAAAGGGTACCCCCAAAATCGACCTGACAAAAACGTCAGGTACCAATTACAAAATCGACCAAACAAATCAGAATAGGCGCCTCTTGGGAACTTTTACACGCGTAAAGAAACAGACTCTATAATGATACATGATAATACTTGTAACATAATTTGTTTAAACAAATAACACAAAATATTAACCAAAATCTATTTAGAAAACAAAATAACTATCGCACAGCAAAAGAAACAAGAAACCAGTTACACACACAAACTTACAAAATGAGGCCGCCCCGTCAGAGGTTTATCGCTATAGCTTTCTTTGGAATATCTTTTGTTGTTGAGAGATGTCGCCTTTGGGGTCGCCGATGTGCCGCCGATGGGAGTCTTTGGGGAGGATCGAGAGGACTGTGTGCTGTTCCTCCCTGTGCCAGCCAACCCCCACAGGTGGAAATAGTCTTCCTGCAAGTAACTCTACAACTTGCACGCTCGGAATATAGAGCGAATGGTCGTTCTACTGTGCTGAGCTCTATTTCTTGGAAAAAGTTTTTCAACTGAATGATGACGACGATGATGGTGATATCAACTAGACACACCAACACCAACACCATACGCACTACATATCTGTCGTAGAAAACCTAACACACACACAAAAACACCCCAAAACACATTTTCACAGCGACAAGAATACCTTGGAAGATAGTCACAAGTCTAGACACAGTGCGAGACAGACAGATGGAGATGCATACAAAAAATACACTTTGTTGATTTTGTCTGTCGATATTGTCGGAAATGATGATCAAAGTTGTACCCCAAAAAATATAATCTGTGTGGAATAAACCATTCATGTCTAAAATTCACTGTGCAAGATTGTGTTTTCTAATTGCAAACGATTTTGTTGTTGAAAAATATTGACGTCTAATTCATCAATCGTAAATACAATAACATAATGTTGTACACCAAGCAACTTACAGGAACCATTTCGATAAATGCTGTGAAGGAATTTCACAAACAACTCTCAGCAGTAAATTCGAGAGAAACAGTCAAGAATTTAATACGTTTCTTGCTTCAAAATGTTGTCAATAAACAAATAATTTTAACTTGTTGTGCTCGTTTGTCGCATACCAGATTTCAAAGCAATTTAAATACATAACGATGGATAAACCATTGATTAAACCAAATACGTTTCTTTTGGCCTGTCGGCGTAGATGAATTTAGAAGTGGACGAGTGCTCGTTTGTTTGTTTGTTTGTTTGTTAGCTTAACGCCCAGCCGACCACGAA
>NC_090256.1:80646803-80669303 GCF_037325665.1 Littorina saxatilis | reverse complement strand
AGCATAGTATCAAATAATATTGTCTTTACACGCTGAATGGAAATGACGTTTTCGTTATTCAAAAACAAATCATAATATATAGCCGTCAGACGCTTACCTCGACCAGACAGAATGAAGTAGAAATTTTCAGCGTAATGCCCTTGCCGAATGATTGTCCGTTTTGGTGGGACTCTGCAACCGATATCATCATCATCATCATCATCATCATGATCATCATCATCATCATCATCATCATCATCTTCATCTCTACCATCGATGAGCGTGGTCATCATCATCATCATCATCATCATCATCATCATCATCATCATCTCTAACATCGATGAGCGTGGTCATCGTCGTCAGCAGCACTCTTTTGTAAGCGTAAATAGAAAGTGTCAAAATGTCATCCTTTGGGAAATAGTCCTATTGCTTTGTTTGCATATCGAACAGGAACAACTTGGACAGTCGACAAGGGTGATAAAGTTAGCATTTGTTGAGAGAAAGATTGAAGCAAAACGCGTACTTACACTTCGTACCAGGCGACTTTGGCCAGTTTCTCCTGCATGTGCAGTGGGTATTCAGCAAAGGATGGAAGACTTTGAAGGCCGTACATTGCCTGTAATCATATCATTCACTTGTCAGATACCATAGGCGTACAGAAAACACACACACACACACACACACACACACACACACACACACACACACACACACACACACACACACAAACAGTGACACACACACAAAGTCACACACACACACACACACACACACTTGCACATACAAAGAAAACACACACTCGCACACATACACGCCATGTACCACACACACACACACACACACACACACACACACACACACACACACACACACACACACACACACACACACAAACGCGCACCCACAGGCACATGTGTATACACACACAAAGGACGAATTCGTTCAATGGGCGTATTGGCTAAAGTAATACGATCGAGGAAGCGTGAAAGAGGGGACAGAGTGTAAGCGAAGAAGACATCCAAAGAGAACTTACGGTCTGTATTTGTTCCTGACTTCTGGAAGCGGGAGGCATATTTAAGATGCTCTTCACTTCGTTACTTATGGAAATCTGAAATACATGCGCATGAAGAACAACATGTTTATTATTTCTAGTCAATTACATACACGCAATTCAGTTGCGTAAATACATCAGCTTAGGCAACGAAGTATCGCACACTGAAATTGTAGCATATTTGTCGAAGAACACACATGTACTGCAATGGATTAGAAACAGATTTGTGGATTCTATTTAGATGTGCTGTAGCGATAGGAAAGAAAAAGTAATTTAATATTATGAGCGCTCTGTTTATGTTTTCAAAGAAAACGCGATAGAAGGTATGAGAAAGGTGTGCACGTGTTTGCGTGTGAGTGGCTAGGTAGCACGTGCTCTTTGAGTGTAGTAAGGTAGCACTCATGGCAGTCGTGTTGCCCTACCTCCTTATTAGCTTTGAAGTACGAGGGATCAAAGGAGAGGCCCTGGTTTTTCAGGTTCTCGGTGAAATTGTTGGAGTCGATCATGTCGGTGAACGTTTTCAGCATGGCACTTGGCTCTTCCGATCTGCAATGTAGGGTACAGTAATCCAAAATCAATCAAAGACGTAGGGCATTCTGTTGACACTCGGAAGAATTTATTCGAATCACCAGAACTAGATTTGATTTTTAAAAGAAAGAAGGAAAGAAAGAGAGAAAAATATGAAGAAGAAAAAAAAAGAAAGAAAGAAAGAAAGAAAGAAGGAAAGAAGAAAAACAAACAGAAGACCAAAGAAATAAAAGAAAGCAAGTAAATATTTCGCTTGAAGACTGTTAAGAAACTTTGAAAAAACAATATCGACCGTTTTTAATGTCTGAGATGTATTACTGTAGAATCAGTTAGTTACGCAAAGAACAGCACGTTGGTTTGCCAGCGAGAATGCCAGGGGATAAAGAAACACAAGAACCAAGCAAAAGTAAACAAGTCGCGTAAGGCGAAAATACAACATTTAGTCAAGCTCAGTCGAACTCACAGAATGAAACTGAACGCAAAGCAGTTTTTCCGCAAGACCGTACACTCGTACTCGTAGCATCGTCTGTCCACCGCTCGTGGCAAAGGCAGTGAAATTAACAATACAGAAAAGCGCGGTAGCGGTTGCGCTGAGGAGGATAGCCCGCTTTTCTATATCTCTATTCTTTTTAACTCTCTGAACGTGTTTTTAATCCAAACATATCATATCTATATGTTTTTGGAATCAAGAACGGACAAGGAATAAGATGAAATTGTTTTTAAATCGATTTCGGAAATTTAATTTTAATCATAATTTTTATATTTTTAATTTTCAGAGCTTGTTTTTAATCCGAATATAACATAATTATATGTTTTTGGAATCAGAAAATGATGAAAAATACGATAAACGTAATTTTGGATCGTTTTATAAAAAAATAATTTTAATTACAATTTTCAGATTTTTAATGACCAAAGTCATTAATTAAATTTTAAGCCTCCAAGCTGAAATGCAATACCAAAGTCCGGCCTTCGTCGAAGATTGCTTTGCCAAAATTTCAATCAATTTGATTAAAAAATGAGGGTGTGACAGTGCCGCCTCAACTTTTACCATTTATCGAAAAAATGAAAAAAACGTCTGGGGATATCATACCCAGGAACTCTCATGAAAAATTTCATACAGATCGGTCCAGTAGTTTACTCTGAATCGCTCTACACACACACACACAAACACACACACATACACTACGACCCTCGTCTCGATTCCCCCCTCTATGTTAAAACATTTAGTCAAAACTTGACTAAATGTAAAAAGTACACTACGCCGAAACCACTCAACTCATCTGACTGGGTTTTTTTCTCTCTCTGTAATCAAACTAGCCTATCCATCAACCGAACCAAGCGATCTCACGTAGAGAATAATTTCAAACATAAACTCACTTTTTGATCATAATTGAGGCAAGTTTACATATGGTCATCACAGCTTTAATGGCTTGGGAAAATTTTCTTCTGATCTGAAACAAAAAAAGAACACATACACAAAAACGCTTCATGTTGTGATATCTCGAAAAGAACATGAGTTAAGGGGATTGGAATGGGAGCATATGAAGGGTTCCCACATTATCGCGAAATACTATGAAGGTTTAACGTTTGATTACTACATAAAAACAGATTTCAAAAAGTCAAAGAAACATATAAGAAGAATGAAAATGTACATGTGAGACGTGAAAATACAAATGTGCACACGCCCTCATGTAATAAAATGAGCAAAGCCAAGAGGCAACGGAGGAACAGATGGGTACCCATTAAAGCTGTGCTTTGGAGAAAACAAAAGAAAACACCAATCCACGGGGAAAAAAATGGTGTTCTGGCTGTGAGAAATCGAAAGAGATGCTGACTTGGGTAGTGGAGGGACAGGGGGCCGAGCTCGAGGGTTGGAGGAAGATTGGGCAATAGGAGTTTAGGGACTTGAGGAAAGTGTACATTGATCACTGTGTGCTGTTTGACTAACCGCCTATCGAAATTAAATCTGCATTGTACTCTACTGCTGCTTTTTTGTTTTCTCCAAATAAATTATACCCCTGATCGTCTTCTCCTTACTTGTTCACGGGTTTGAAGCTGTCTCTCATCGAGTTCGCTAACGGTAGTTGGTCGAGACTTATCAATGTGTCGAAACAGCCTCCCCAAACTGTTCTGTCTCTTCAGCCTCCCCTTCTTTCGTCGACCGGTCTTTTGCGGAGAGTGCTCTGTTTCCGCATCTTCGTCTTGCAAGAACTTAACTCTCCTTATCCGGGCTTCGCGCAGAGCGTTCTCGTCCAAAGTCATGGCTAGGTGGTCGTCTGCTAGATCCGTGAATCCCGCAGGCTGCGCATGACCGTTGGTGATCCGGATATCCGGTAAAGGGACGACACTGCTGCTCGGCGGGCCGTCGTTCCGCGAAAGCGGGGCGAATAGTTTCGTTTCCTGCGGATTGTGCTCAGTGTGCGAACTTTGGCTGGCTTCGGTTCCAGAATGTTTTCTGGCGTGTGGTACGGCCTCGTGAAGTTTGTCGTCATCTGTCTGCCTCTGTCTTTCATACGAAAATTTACGGCGAGTGTTAGAAACTCGTCTCTTTTTCTGTCTCTTTCCCGGCGGGGACACATCCGCCAGCTGATCCGGTTCGAACAAGATGTAGTCATCGATTCTGGGAAGGTACATACTCATGATGGTGCTTTTTGTGGTCACTTTGCTATTTCAAACTTTGCTCAGCATCCGGTTCGAATATTACTTTTCTGGTAGCCGGAATGAAGTTTAGTCCAATATAGTTGTGTACACGATTATGTTATTGCATTTCAATCTCACTTCATGTCCAGAAATGGTAGCATGCGGCTATGGTGCCAATTTTTTCTCTCTGAAAAATGCTTGTACATCATACAATTCAAACAAACATCAAACGGGCAATCACCGAGTTATTGTTTCATGGTCACACTGCTCGAGTTGCACGTTGAAAAGAACTAATAAGGAGTGTTCCATAATTATTTTCTCGTGACAATGATATGTGCAATGATGAACAGAACCACAGATTGCCATAGTGATGGCTTTTTTCTTTGATGATGAAACCCACTCGCCTGAACTTTTGCAGGATACAAACATTTCGCAAACGATCAGATTTGGTCTTTTTTTCTGAAGCATCCGTCTGTGATGATACTCCACAGCTTGTAGCGATCGTATTTATATAACAGCTTCAACAGAAAATCAAACAAGTTCGATTTGGACACGAGTAGACAATAATACCATCAGTAAAGACGGCCACCGTGTGAAATTAAATCTGTTGAACACTCTCTCAGGGGCAGTTCCGCCAAGGCATTCTAATAATTTATGTAGTTACGAGAGAATCTATATCAACGAAGCTCAAAGCACACAGTCCGTTATGCGGTTCTAAATTGTGAACCCCAAACAGTCAATACACCTACTCCAACATAAGCCAGTTCCGTAATTAACCGATGAAAAATCGAATAAACAATGAGGGTGGAAAGGCCCTGACAACTAATCGATGTGTCTTCACAGACTTTATAGCCGAGTCGCAACCACTATTCTAGGGTAGGGCTTGTATTCTATAGATAGTTCTCGATAGAAAACCAGATTCTTGACGTTACTATAAAACTCTTATAGGATACACCACAGCTCTTGACAGATACAAAAATCACTTGTTGCAAACACACAGAGCTCTTTTGGGTAACTATAATAGTGGTCAATAAACATTAGGCTGAGCGTCGGACGTTCAAACACTTGCAGGTACTCCAGGAAAAGTTAACTGACATCAGTAAATGCTCTTAGTTAAAACTTAGCATTTGAACCCTCAGTAGAGCACACGGCCTTGCAGCACGTACACTAACTACGACATTAACTACAAATATGTGCTCTTTTCGCAAGCTGCATTCTCTCACAACAGAAAAATGTGTGTGTTACTCCTGTTTGTCTCAGACAGCACACACTATGGCAGAGTAGTAAGTACTACTTTCATTAACTACACGTGTGCCGTGTTTTCACAAGTTGTATCCTTTCAGGAAAAACATTTCTCTGTTCAAAAATATTTGTACCAGTTCATCTCATTCAAAACCTACATAATTCACTGATTTTTAAACAGTAGCCACGTTTGACTTTTTCCGTCAGTGGTTGCGTGGTTGTCATGGCTTGAATAATCAGGAGTTCGGATTCAAAGCAGCAGGACTAAAACATTTTTCACAGATACGAGATTATTTCAATAAAAAGAAGTTCAAATCCACAGTAGCACCGAGTAGCACTATTAAAACGTCCAATGAATTTCACAACAAATGTCTTCAGATGTCTTGTCCTTGTTCCGATGGCATAACATTACGTCCCCTATTTACTCAAGACGACAAACAGAATGTACCGAAGACCTATCGGGTGGCCTTTACTTAATTACGAGTCAAGAAGTCTTGTTTGCGTCACCGACAAATTCATACAAAACAGCACAGTAGGTGTTTGCACAAACTCGAATGTTTGTTTTTCCTTAATCTCTTTGACAACATGTGGCCTCGACACCTGTCAGTAACTCCGACGCTATCTCTCTCCCTCTTTCTTTTAGAACTGACTTCTGATTTGAACCAAATCCATGGCACTAGAAATTGACGTATACGATAGGTGTCTAAGGGCTTTTACGGGACCAATGCAAATCCATGCGGCTTACAGGCAATCTTGTTCACACACAATAACAGTATTTCGTGTCACGGCTTTCATCCATCTTCATTCACAAGCACACTGTTCACAGCACCCACGAAATAAAAGGCCTCCTTCCCTGCTTTGGAATTTCAAACATCGGCCCGTTGTACAGCAAGAACTTATGAGACAAGAGTGAAGAGGTTAGATATTGCTGTTTGAATGGTCTTTGATTTATCGATGTCATAGGGGGGGGGGGGGGAGAGAGACTGAGAGAAAACAAAAGAGAGAGAGAGTTATTGTTGGTGTTGGTGGTTTTTCCTCCTCGAAATACTATTGTCTGCTACTTTTCATTACCGGCATTAAATCCATCTAATTATATCTATATATAATTATATCCAATTTACTTTTATTTTGTTATACTGTACATTATCTTTTATTTAAGCAGTTCCGAAGATATCGGTAAAATAAATTCTCCATTCAAAGCAAGCAAAGCCACTCTGCTTTCATCAGCTCTCGCAAACCGGTTAAAAGTTGTCATATCTATATTCAGTTTGGAAGCAATAGCTTTTCCCCCTATTCAATACCGGGTGGAGAAGACGTCACAATAAGTGGCAAAGAGCAGTGACTTATTGACTGCGATTATTTACATGGATTTCCGTCCCTCGACAAGCCCCTGCCTTGTTCGCAAGAGCCGTAGGAATAAGGGCTTTTCTGTAGTTTGAATGAAGAACGGGTTGTATATATCGTGGTTTTTTTTCTCCCTTTTCTGCAGAGATGTTTTCGTGCAAAAAGGACATCTGTGTATTTGTTACGGATTCGTTTACGGTCAAAACTTTCAATTCGCTCAGAATGTTGCTGAAAACGACTAAACGTCATTCATTCAAAATACCTTTGAAAAGAAAGTCGGAAAGAAACGAAGATCGAATCGACATTCTCTTTTCAGATTCTGTCCATCTGTCTGTCTGTCTCTTTTTGCCTGTCTCTGTCTGTATGTATGTCTGCTTCTCTATCTCTGTCCGTCCGTGTCTCTATACGGCCTATGTCTGTTTGTTGAGTCTCTCTCCTTCTCTGTCTCTTTTTCTGATTTATAAGTTTATTTTATTTTCGTTTCTTTTACCCTCCCGCCCCCTCCCTTTGAACTGTAGTTTGTTCTTTTATTCTTATTCAGGTAGTATCTCTGGCTGATCATGACTATGCGTAAAAAGAAACAGAACGAACCAACGAAACTCACTAAATAGCTTCTTGCTTATTCTCATTTCCTTCCAGTGCGACAATTGTCTTCATGGTTTACAGTTTTCCCCCATTCTTCTCCCGCTGACATGCTAACTAAGCGTAGTGTCGTATTTGCTGCATTAGCAGGTTCCAAATCTACTTTCACAGCGAGGGGGACGACTGGTAGACTGTTGAGAGACCCATTATGTTTTGTTTTGTCACAAACGTTCCAATAACATTCCTTTTTTTCTTCTTTTTTTTATTCTGCTAAGATACCCATTTTCGTTACTTGCCTCAGCGATGCTGGTGAATTACCAAATCCGCACGCATCGCGAGAATAACCGTGGCGCTTGTATCTTCAAAGCAAGATCCATTTTCGTTACTTGCCTCAGCGATACCGGTGAATGACCAAATCCGTACGCATCTCAAGAATAACCGTGGCGCTTGTATCTTCAAAGCAAGACCCATTTTCGGTACTTGCCTCAGGGGTACTGGTGACTGACAACATCCACACGTCTCGCAAAAATAACCGTGGCGCTTGTATCTTCAAAGCAATACAATTGTAAAGATTACGGCCTCGCTTTGACCTTGAAATACTGACGACATTGAAAAGCGTGCAAAGCGCACACGCGCCTGTAACTAAAATAAAACAAAACATTACAATCCCCCAAACTTAAAAAGGACACTAACTGTAAATAGTGAACGGAAGGAACATTATTTATATGATCCAAATTCATCCTACTTGAGTTGATAGAAGTTGTCATGTGCATGAGCAAGAGAATGACACATTGCCACCACGGATGTTTTGGGTTTTAATGCGCACTACCGCAGGGATGCATACAATCGTAAACTTTGGCATTGTACACCTTCCCGCGCTAGTGATGTCATAGTTCAACTGTCTGTGATGAGCACGCAATTGCTACCTTTTGGCATGGACATTTATAAAACAACTGAATGAGTAGAAAAATCAACAGTTTCCAATGTAACCAGAGAGAGAAAACTTAAAGATGAAAGCAATATTGCCCACGGAAGACGAACAGCAAATGTTAGGGTTTTTTGTGTTTTTTTTTAAGAAACAAGCAGAATGTTTAATATAAACCTTGATGTTAATTGGGCGAAGTCGACTGCGCGAAGTCTACTACACGAAACTCGTTGAACAAAGCTTAGGCACTGCATTATAGGTTAAAAAGACTTCGCGAAATCAACTTCGGGCTCAATGGACAGCCTTTAGTGTCGCCTGATGGAACTACTGCCGCTTTTGTCAACAAACTCTTTGAAAGCATCGCATGCAATTCCTAAGAGAACTACGACTGCGTGCCAAAAGCTTGCTAAGAAAAATCAAAGTCCAAAAGGTCAACCTTTAAGTACATGCTTCTTGCAAAGAAAACAGTTCTCAGTTACGAGTGATTGTGCCACATAGTAGGTACATTGTGGAAGGTAGGTGAACTCCGTCTAACTCAACAGTGAGTCTCATTACTCTTCGGTATCAAGTCAAACAGTTTATTTACCAAATGCAAAGCACAGGATTTTGTTATGGTGTATGCATAAAACTTCACACTCCTTCCACACGCATATATCATAATAACTATGTACAGATAAAGTGTTCAATTTCACTGGGCCTATTTACGTGTGTATACCAACCAGACAGTTCAAAACGGACTGGTTGTTCTTTTAGCACCAATTTGACAGGAGTAATCACAGGTTGCATGGATAAAGATAAATGAATTCCCTAAAAATCATATCTAAAAATATAGTCATCAATATAATAAATCCGAGTACATGCTAACACAGTTATTCAAAGGACACAACTCTTACATCTATTAAGATATTTCATTTAAGGATACTCGATCCATTTCAAAACTTTAACTGACACATATCACAGATCTAACAGATCTAAGAACGATCCACCATTGAGGCCGCAAGGACTGCCTCAGGAAAGAAACTGTTTCTGAAACGAGAAGTCCTGCTCTTCAGAGCGCGGAAGCGCTTGCCTGACAGGAGGAGCTCGAACAGATGGCTGGCTGGGTGAGATGAGTCTGCCACTATACCCCTAACTCTCTTTGCTAAACGTGAGCTGTACAGTGAGGCGACTGACGGAAGTTCGCAACCCACAATACGAGACGCTTGTCTGACAATGCGCTCCAGCTCTTCCTTGTTCCTAGCACTGGCACCGCTAAACCACACGGTGACTGAAAAACACAGAATGCTTTCTACAGTGGCCCTATAGAACTGCTTTTGGATGGCTTGGTTCAGTCTAAATTTCTTCAGCTGTCTAAGGAAGTGAAGCCTCTGCTGATGTAAAAGTCGACAACACACGATCGAAGCTGTCTTTATAGAAAAAAAAACTGTCAAAAGAAAGCCCGAGCTATACTGTGTAATGGTTGTTATGGATAAATGCAAACAATACATGTATATAATAATACCTTGACTAATTCAACACTGAGTCTTATTACTCTTCGGTATCAAATTTAAAAGTCGACAACACACACATCTTTATTAGAAGAAAAAAAATGTAAAAAGAAAGTCCGAGCTATACTGTGTTACTGTTGTGTTATGGAAAATTGCAAACAATACATGTTTATGATAATACCATGATTAATTCAACACTGAGTCTTATTACTTTTCGGTATCAAATTCTAAAGTCGACAACACACAAATCTTTCTTTGAAAACAAAATGTAAAAAGAAAGCCCGAACTATACTGTGTTACTGTTGTGTTATGGAAAATTGCAAACAATACATGTTTATAATAATACCTTGACTAATTCAGCACTGAGTCTTATTACTTTTCGGTATCAAATTCTAAAGTCGACAACACACAAATCTTTCTTTGAAAACAAAATGTAAAAAGAAATCCCGAACTATTCTGTGTTACTGTTGTGGTATGGAGAATTGCAAACAATACATGTTTATAATAATACCTTGACTAATTCAGCACTGAGTCTTATTACTTTTCGGTATCAAATTCTAAAGTCGACAACACACAAATCTTTCTTTGAAAAAAAATGTAAAAAGAAAGCCCGAACTATACTGTGTTACTGTTGTGTTATGGAGAATTGCAAACAATACATGTTTATAATAATACCTTGATTAATTCAACACTGAGTCTTATTACTTTTCGGTATCAAATTCTAAAGTCGACAACACACAAATCTTTCTTTGAAAACAAAATGTAAAAAGAAAGCCCGAGCTATATACTGTGTAATGGTTGTGTTGGAGAGAAAAGCAAACAATTCATGTATGTAATAATACCTTGTCCCAATAGCGCCGGTAGAAAGACGGACGCACTCACTTTAAAGCAACACTCCTTCCCAGGTAAACATTTCAGCTCACCAAACTCAGACCTGGCCATGCATTTTACGTACGATAATACCATCCTTCCACTGGGTCACATACTAAAAATGAACAACCTGAGTGCTCTGTGTGCAAAGTGGGAATTTGTTAAGGAATAAACTTCGCAAAAGCCACTCGAGATCTATGGTTATGTTCTTATTTCTTTGCTAGCTTGCTTGCTTGTTCCTTGTGTTAGGTTGGTTGCTGGTTTTGTGGGAGGTCTAATTGTGTGTTTCCTTGTTTGCTGTAGTCGTCGTTGTTGTTGTTGTTGTTGTTGTTGTTGTTGTTGTTGTTGTTGTTGTTGTTGTTGTTGTTTTTCAGGGGGGGGGGGGGGGGGAAGGTTGTTTCTTTAGGACAGGGTGGGTCTTCGTTTGTTTTTTCGTTTGTTATTAAGTTGGATTGGTTTGGTTGCTAAGTGTTTGCTTGTTTGTTCGTTTGTTTTGTTTTATTTTTTATGTCCAGACTCAGAGACGGTATCCATGTCCCACCCCCGTGGCACGTAAAAGACCTCGGTCATTCTGCCATAAGTGCAGATGGCTGATACCACCTTAACACGAATACACTTGTGTATCTCATCTGAAGTCGTAATCCTAATGGCTTTGCCGTGAGGGCGTAAAACTTGAATTTCTCTCAATAGAAAATAAGAGGGAGGGAATGCCGTAGGGAAAAAAGCACGCTTCACAATTGTGGTTTAGAATATACCTCGACTGTTTCGACAAGAGTAAACGACTAAACCCTATGCACTTGGTGACACCCAAATCAACAATTAGTCAATAAAATAACCCTAAATAGAACGCTTTTGTTATGATTTATAGCCCTCTTGTGTCTGTTTTGATTCGTTTTTGAATGCTTTTCGTGGGTGTGGGACATATTTATATAACTGTGTATTGAGAACTCCGCTGAAAGGGAATTTTTGTGTGTGCATACCTGGGCATACATTTCTCCGTGTCTTGACTACCATGCTAATCAGGTGAGAAAAGTAAAGAGGTACAAATGTGTGGATATAAATAATGAAGTCTGGAAAATAACACTGCGACATTTTCATTTTTCATTTTCATTACTTTATTGTCCCATCGCTGGGAAATTCGGGTCGCTTCCTCCCAGTGGAAAGCTAGCAGCAACGGAGTCGCGCTACCCAGGTGTCTGCGTGTTTAGGTGTATTCAGCCACCTGCACTTATGGCAGAATGACCAAGGTCTTTTACGTGCCATTGTGATGACACGGGGGTGGGACATGGCTTCCGTCTCTGGGTCTGCACATAAAGTTGACCCGTGTCCGTCCCGGCCCGAATTCGAACCGGCGACCTTTCGATCCCAAGTACAGTGCTCTACCAACTGAGCTACCGAGCAGAGATGAACAAAAACAAGTCGCGTAAGGCGAAATTACAACATTTAGTCAAGCTGTCGAACTAACAGAATGAAACTGAACTCACTGCATTTTTACAGCAAGAGCGTATACTCGTAGCATCGTCAGTCCACCGCTCGATGCACAGGCAGTGAAATTGACAAGAAGAGCGGGGTAGTAGTTGCGCTGAGAAGGATAGCACGCTTTTCTTTATCTCTATTCTTTTTAACTTTCTGAGCGTGTTTTTAATCCAAACATATCACATCTATATGTTTTTGGAATCAGGAACCCACAAGGAATAAGATGAAATTGTTTTTAAATCGATTTCGGAAATTTTATTTTAATAATAATTTTTATATTTTTAATTTTCAGAGCTTGTTTTTAATCCGAATATAACATATTTATATGTTTTTGGAATCAGAAAATGATGAAGAATAAGATAAACGTAAATTTGGATCGTTTAAAAAATTATTTTCTTTTTTACAATTTTCAGATGTTTAATGACCAAAGTCATAAATTAATTTTTAAGCCACCAAGCTGAAATGCAATACCGAAGTCCGGCCTTCGTCGAAGATTGCTGGGATCACGCGAACAATTAACAAGACAAAATAACATTTTGAATTTAATGTGTCTTATTCCCAGGAACGACTCGTTTCGCGTTTTTAAATAATAAACTTTACCAAGTAAAAGTACTGAAAAGCTAATATTGTCGGTGGGTGCTAAACAATCAATCAATGAGTCTTATATCGCGCATATTCCGTGGGTACAGTTCTAGGCGCTCTACAGTGATGCCGTGTGAGATGAAATTTTATACGGCCAGTAATTGCAGCCATTTCGGCGCATATTTACCTTTCACGGCCTATTATTCCAAGTCACACGGGTATAGGTGGACAATTATTAACTGTGCCTAAGCAATTTTGCCAGGAAAGACCCTTTTGTCAATCGTGGGATCTTTAACGTGCACACCCAATGTAGTGTACACGGGGGGGAGTTCGGACACCGAAGAGAGTCTGCACACAAAGTTGACTCTGAAATAAATTTCCGCCGAACCTGGGATCGAACTCACGCTGACAGCGGCCAAACAGACTGGCAAGGTACAATGTTCCACCAACCCTCTGAGTATGCCATGCTGAGTCTTGCTCAGTTCTAAACCCGAAAGAAGAGCCAGAACCACAACCACCACAACATATGAGGAGACCTTCACCATCTCTTACCTCGTTTCTTCTGACCTCAGCCGACAGGGCAGCAAAGCGGTTCTTGTCCAGGGCTCGTGCCCATATCTTCTTGGTGCTGGACACACCGAAAGAGCCGACCGTGTCCAGAGGCGTCTCTCTCCCGCTACCCGTCTCCTCGCCGCTAGTCTTTCGCGACGGGGTCAAGGTCGCCGTCGACGACGTCAAAGATGTGTCAGAGTTCAAGGTCGAGTCTGCGAGAGTTCGCCTCGATGTGTCATCCTGAGGACTATCTTTCTGGGTAACACTGTAAGAATTGATATCGTCACTTGCTGAAGTAGAACGTCTGTCTACCTCAACCGGTCTGTCGGTGTCGGAAGTTCTTTGGCAGTCTGAGATCGGCCGTTGAGCTTCCGCCACCGCTAGAGCGACGCTCTTTGAGCTGCGGCGACTCTTAGAGACGTTGTTGTTGGCATTAGCAACGGCAGAGCGGGTGGTGCTGTGAACACGACTCTCTTCCTCATCCTCTGAGCTAGAGGAGGAAAATTGGAGAGACTCATCAAAAGCCAGGATGTGTCTGTACCGTCGTAAGAGTTCATCCTCTTCCCTCCGGTTCTTCTTTTTCTTGGACTTTTTCTGGCCCTTCGTCTGCTTGTCGTGGGCGATGATGAAGCGTTGCAATGTATGCAAACTGCTCCCGCCATAGTTTTCTGGTCGCGCGTAGTAATCCAAATCCGTTTCCGGCGGGTCCGCTGCGCTTCCATTGGTCAGTTCCTTCATGTCAGATCTGCCACCATTGGTAATTTCTTTCATGTTTCCATTGGTCCCCGCGCTTGTGTTCATCGTTCCCAGAAGAGGTCAACGCAGTGCTTGAGTGTGTTCATGTTGTTTATCTCGCCAGAAGCGTGTCGCAGCTGAATAGAGAAAGGGAACACGAAGTGATTAAAACAAAATGAATAGTATCCTATATAGAAAATGTTCCGCTTACAAAATCAGTGAACATGAGCAAAGACACAGACAAACACACACACACATGCTCACGCACGCACACACAAACGCACGCATGCCGCACACTCGCACGCACGCAAGCGGCACGCACACCGTGCTGACACACTGACGCACGTACACACACACACACAAGCACACACACACACACACACACGCACGTACACAAACACACGCACGCACGCACGTACACAAACACACGCACGCACGTACACAAACACACACACAAGCACATACACAAGCACGCACGCACACACAGCAACTCCCGCCCGCATCCGTCTTCCTCTGCTTTTGTAAGGGAACAAAAATGTCAAGGGAGAGAACATTCTGCACAAGACTCAGTACTTTCACGAGTTCTTTCCCTTCGCTCTAACTGTCTGGACACTTCGCCTACCGGAAAAAAAACCCACCGCATTAATACCATTGAAGCAGAAACAAGAACCAGGAGTGTTAATGTTTCGAACTTTACCCATTTATTTTAGTGTTAAACAAAAAGGCCTTTCGTTTTTCCTGAACATATCAAAATGAAAGTTATTCAGAAAGTATGCCTCTGGCAAAGGCAACAAATCTAAATTAAAATTATGAAAAACATGGAAAAAAAAGATAGGTTTAAAGGCAGAAAAGTGTGAAATAGTACATGTCGCCACTAGTAGCCTAATATTGTCCAACAAAAATAAGATTAACATTTTCAAAGGATCACTTCAACCAGTAATTTATGATTATATACCGTAAAATTCCCAGCAAACGCCCAGTATCTAGCAAACGCCCAGTATCTAGCAAACGCCCAGTATCTAGCAAACGCCCAGTATCTAGCAAACGCCCAATATCTAGCAAACGCCCAGTATCTAGCAAACGCCCAGTATCTAGCAAACGCCCAGTATCTAGCAAACGCCCATCCCCCACTTTTGTTTTTTAAATTAGTTTTAAGACGGTCGGCCTCCTTTATCTACGATATGTGCACATTCATAATGATTGTGTGCGTGCATATGTGCGTGCGTGCATGTGTGTGTGTGTGTGTGTGTGTGTGTGTGTGTAAAAGTGAACAATTTACATCTCATTAACAAAGAAAACATGTATTCTTACACAAACTGTTACCCTAAAAACCACGCATCTCCACACTTTTTGGGCACCGTTTTGTGAGAAAAGCTCGTATCAACATTCATTGAAGCGTGACGGCTTCATTTGACCACGAATTCTCAATTTCTTACCAGGAACCCACTTCTGGCATCACAAAGATTCATAAAATATTGGAATTTAATTTTGTGATTTTTGTAATTCAGTTCTTTTCGTTTTTTCTCAAAACAACAACAATGACGATACGAGGTTTGGTTTGAACACCGACGTAACGTTCAACCATGCCGAAGCACACATCCTATACAGTGACATACAAACTGAAAGCCCTGAGATATCTTGAAAACGAAGCTGCAGGCTATGTTTCGGTATGTGCCCGCGAGTTTTCTGTTGACAAAAAAAGAATGAGAGAGTGGAGGGAACACAGAGACATAACAAAACAGCAATACGGGAAAGAAAAGGAAAAACGAAAGTTGTCTGAAGGACCGCCAGTTAGATCTCAAGAAGTTGACCAAGGTGTGATGAAATACTTGGAAGAGGATTTCTAAACAAGAGAAGAAACTGAATTGTGCTGAACTTATTCTAAGAATGAGAAGAATCAAGGTCACGTGTGTTCTTTTTTTCTTTTCTTTTTTTTATATCACAGAATGTTGATCTTTATTTGTTTAAACAAGCGGTGTGTTTATTACACCCCCGGTATAGGGGTGTGTATAGGTTTCGCTCGATGTGTTTGTTTGTGTGTTTGTGTTCGCATATAGATCTCAAGAATGAACGGACCGATCGTCACCAAACTTGGTGAACAGGTTCTATACATTCCTGAGACGGTCCTTACAAAAATTGGGACCAGTCAAACACACGGTTAGGGAGTTATTGGTGGATTAAGATTATACAAGGACTTATAGAGGGACATCTTCATGGTCAAAGGGAAATAACCATTCTCACTCAGTCACTGCCACCAACTGAGAAGGTTATTTCCCTTTGACGGGGGTGTTTTTCCTACCTCGTAGGAATTTCTTGTTTTTCATTAGAATTGCATAAATCACATGGTTGTATCTTTTATCTTCTCTCGTGAAAATGTGATGACACTTTATCTTGCAAAGGGGTGTATACCTAGCAAACGCCCACCCCCTACTTTTACCCGAAATCTGTGCGGAAGGGGGGTGGGCGTTTGCTAGGGATTTTACGGTAACAGTAAAAATATGAAAATCCTGAAAACGAAGTCGGAAATCCTTTGCGGACCTGAGAAGTAAATTCTGGCCTAAAGGAGAAAATGTGGGGCCCAGCAGAGTCCCTGCGGCGAACTGCAGACTTCATCACGTCAACAACCCTGACAGTATAGCATGGCAACGGGAACGCATAAGAAGAAGAAGAAGAAGAAGAAGAAGAAGAAGAAGAAGGAAACCCGAGTCAAACCTAGCTTACGTCGGATAGGTTAATTTGATTGAAACGTTTTTCATGTAAACGTACCCCGATCGTAGGTGTCTTGACTTAATTGCTGGCCGATTTGTGTTTGTTTGTTTGTTTTTGTGAGAGGCAAGATTTTTTTTCTTGCAAAGAAACACAGAAAACGAGCAGCTCGAGAATTCTCCCCGGAAGGAAAACTCAATGATCCCGCGTCTGCAGTCAAAACGAGGCTCTCGGCTGACATCTCTGCAACCACTTGAGGAGAGCTTGGCAACATCAGATAACAAGACGCATAAAGAAACATGGACAGCCCTACCGACTGTGCGTGAAAGACAGACAAATGGCATTACACATAGATAAAGATTCACCTAAGCGCAGTCGGGGAAATTTATGGCCATGGGCATTGTCCTTTGAAGAATACGTATAAACATATGGTAGGGACAATAACCGTACGCCGGCAATGCATCTTTGAATAACACTTCAATACACAAATCCAAAAACTTATTGATTTGTTCAAAAAAAAAGGATTCATTCGCTCGGCTTCCAGACGATTGGACGTAAACTGATAGAACTATCAAGATAAGTTGTGTGTGAATATTTGTTTGTCTGTTCACTTAAAAGACCGTTGGGTCGAAATATCTGTGAATGTATTGTTTTGTCAATAACAAACGTTCCAACAACCTACCTTTCTTGTTTTTTGATTACTTCAATACACATGAACAGCGCATCTATGCACTGTCATTTGCCTTAATTACTCGCCGGCTTGCATGTTTTAAATTAAAACAGTTTCACAAGCAGAACATTGTGTTACATTGCCCACAACATGAATCTTTTTCATCGTCGTCGATTTCTTACTGTTTGTTTGTTTGTTGTCGATTTTTTGTTTATTTTGTTATTGCGTTTGGTTGCTTGTTTGTCTGTTTGTTTATCTGTTTGTTTGTTTGACCTTGTGCAGGCAAACACCCAGTGATCAAGAAGTCTTTTGAATGTATCCAATGCTGTTTTCACAAAACTGTGATCATTAAAATCTTTACAATTACCTCTTAAATTCTTGTCACAACATTTTTCCCTTTGTCAACATCATCAGATGGTTACACCCGACCTCTTTAAAGTGTTTCATGTTTTTGTCTCCATATACTATTCTCCGTGATTTGTAGCAACATCATAATTCGATAACACCAGTCCAATTTACAAATGTATCCCTTAACTGTTGTCCCAAAAGCAGTCTCCATGTTTTGTAGCAACAACATCACTCAATAACACCAGGCCTCAATGCCAGCAGTAAATCAGGCCCCTGTGTGATGTGTGGGATTCCACTCCTTAAGTGTGGCAGGATTATTACAGTCTCCAGACAAGTGGGTCGCGAAGAGGGAAGACTGTTTGCCCAAGGGAGGCATATTAAATCACTCAAACCACTCTCTTGTCTACCAACAGTGTTTAACCTTCACCGGTGTAACACGAGAAAATTACTCCCACGAGATTTTTTACTCCGGAGTAAACATTTCGTACGAAAAAGTTACTCCCTTTACGAAAAAAGCACTCCCCCATTGCACGAGAAAATTACTCCCCAAGACAGGTGAGTTCCGAGTAAACATTTCGTACAAAAATGTGACTCCCCTGACGAATAAATAACGAATAAATTACTTCACCCCAACACGAGCAATTTAACTTCCCATGCCAGGTGTACGAAATTTTTACTCCCTTGTCCCCTGTTAGTCTTGGTGGTGGAAGGGGTGGAAGGAGGGTAGCGCGACATTCGTGTGCGCGAGATCACTTATTGGCATTATCCCTTCGCCCGCATCCCATTTTTGCGTACGAGATTTTTCCTGGAAGTAAAAAAAATGTGGAGTAAAAATTTCGTGGAGGGAGTAATTTTTTCGTGCCTTGGGGAGTTCTTTTCACGTACGAAAAGTGTACTCGGAGTAAGAATTTCGTACGAAATATTTACTCCGGAGTACATTTTTCGTGGAGTAACAATTTCGTGTTACACCGGATCTCGCTTTGGTCTACACTGTCCGGGTGTTGTTGGTCGTTTACGACTTATACTTTCTAAAGAAGGATTCAACGTTAAAAAGAAAATATGGGTCGCACACGGCACTCACCATCCGCATAAGTCTACCGCTTCTTTGCAGAGTATGGGTCAAAACACGACCGACGCCGTCCAAATAGGAAATAAACGCCGTCAAAATCCATATATGGGTCGTCCACGACCCACATCCTCGGGACGGTGTAGTTCAACGTACGTCATCGTTTATTTATTCATTAATAAAGACAATCTGTTCAAAAAAATTGGTCGATAGGAAGGTGTTTGTGGATTACATGAAGTCTCGATCAAAACCTCCCAATAATTGCACAGATACAGAGGGTAGTCCACCACCCAGGAAGCACGGCGACGCTTAAAGCTACCTAACATCTTGAGCATACCCTGATATCTATCAAGCCTTTTGCGTAAGATAAAAATATCCTTCCACTGGGAATTTCACCAACCATCTACAGCCTGGCTGCAATCTGTGCAAAGCGGCGATTTGTTTTGCTCAATTAATTGCGTAAGATATGCCTTTGAAAGTCTACAGAATCTAGGCTACTCAGCAACAAGTTCCCGCTATGCACATAAAGCAATCCAGCTATTGAATTTTGGTATATGTTCAAGTGAGAGTCCGTGTGAAAGCCTGGTCAGATCAGGGGTGGTGTAATCGAACGTGAACGCGTGAATGATACGGTACCTTTAAGCTTGCAAGTTTCTGGACTTTAAGTTAAGCCCGCATGAACCCTACTTCTGTGTGAGTAACACGCCAATGCTACAACTTGGATACATCGACACCGTTGTAGCTCAAAGTCTATTATTTTACGTCTTTGTTCAAGCCACAAGTGGAGACAATTTATCTTCTGAATTTCAATCTTCTTTGCCTAGAGTAAACGTGTGGGGTCTGTCTCTCAAAGGACACAAAGAAACGACCAAGACCAGCCGCTGATACAAACGGATGAGTCTTATTTTCACCCTTCGCATTTTCCGCTTTTTAGTTTTTGTTTCTTCTAAAAAATATCATACTCAGGCACAGTAACAAAAGGCACTCTTTTGGGAATATGTTTCCTTTTCTTTTCGTCTTTTCCTTTTTCGTCAGTACACCATGTTCTTGCAACAAATCTTTGTTAAAGACGTTGAGAACAAGACAATTAAGTAAAAGTAATGCCAATAATGGTCATCACAATGACCTCCATAGACAAAATAGATAAGCACCCACCCACTACAACATAATACCTTTTTTTTTTAATCTATACATGACAACTACAATAATAAGTAAAAATGAATAGAATAAAATTACAAAAAATAATATGAGGATATTTTAACTTAACTTTTAACTCAAATCTAACGTTCTTGTTAGCTTCTTTCGAGGATTATCTAACTGGGAAACAACGAAAGCTACAAACTGAACACATGGAAACCCACTGACTAAAAAAATCGTAAGATCCGCGTAATGCAGTTTAAATACGTCTAAAAAAACACTGAATATACAACAACAACAACAACAACAACAACAACAACAACAACAACAACAACAACAACTACACATTATCTCAAGAATGACCTCCTATGTAAACCACATAACTTTCAAGCAATATGTCCTAAAACAAATGTGGGGGAAAAAAACCATGTCCACTGCAATATTAAAGAAAATCTACAAGTTTAAAAAAAATCAAACTCACCAAATGACTTTCAGGGACAAGAAAGGGACCTGGTCTCAGGTATAGTCCTGTGCTTATGAACAATCTGTCACTGTATAGGTTTGTGCTGTGAGTTTGTCGTTAGGTGACAAAGCTGAGAGAAAAAGCAAACATCCAGAGGAAACTGGAACAGCTAAGTGGAAAGTGTCCCATTGTGCTCCATATTAACATCGTAAATCATATACGGAAACAAAGTGCTCCTTTCAGAAGAAATGACTCTCTCTGTCTCTCTGTTTCTTTCTCTCTGTCTCTGTCTGTCTTTGTCCCTGCTTCTGTCTGTCTGTCTGTCTGTGTCTGTCTGTCAGTCTGTCTCTCTCTCTCTCTCTCTCTCTCTCTCTCTCTGACAGTCTGGCCGGGTCTTTCTGGCCTTGTGTGTATGTATGTCAACAGACGTTTGTTAAGGGCCTCATACAACCAGCCTATAGTATTTGTGTATATAATATGCGTCGTTACTTTAGTTCACCTTAGCAAGTGTCTATTTACAATTGGAGTCTAGTAACGGCACCGATGTTATATAATGAATCCCCTCCTAACTTCCAATTAATCCACAAATGTGCTAAGATAGGCTACTTTCTCAATTTACGGTAATATCATGATGCATAATTATGCGTTAAACAGTACGAAATTACCTGAATCCAAGAAAAAAAACTCACTGAAGATCAAAACATACAGAACACTGCCTTTGAAAGATTGCACAAAATCGGTCTTCACAGACACCAACTCCACAACGCAATCGGCACATACGACGATTTTTTCTTGACTTGTATTGCCTACCATACAAGGTCACGCAAGTTTCACCAACAAAAGCATACACGTGTCTCCATGCCAGTCCAGGAGAGAAATGAGTATGGTAGGCCGGTAGTCATCAAAGTCGGCGGATTTTCGTCGGCGCGCATGCCCCATTGTTTAAGAACTCCTCGTCTTAGAGGGGCTTTTCTGATTAAGTCAATACGTGACCCCTTGAATGTTGGACGACTTGTCAATAAACACTTCATTCACTTTCAGCTGTCAGCAGACATCATTTTATATCGAATGGTGTGATTGAAAAACCCCTACAGATTTGCTCATATCTTCTCTCAAGTCCTGTTTATTGCGTGAGCCAAGTGAATATTACTAATAATATTACCAAGAAATGATTAGCCTGCAATTTCCTAAGTGTGCCGCGTTAGATATGTGTTTTGTTCGCTGTCATTCCTACATAAGTCAAGAATCGAAACGTTTAAACCCTCGCAATTGTCAGTTCGTCAGACAAAAGATGTCTCGAACTTTTTCACTTAGAAGTTGAAACTGACTTTAGGAACTTGAAATATCAAGATCAAATTATAAAGAAAAACAACCTTTTACTGGAAAGCACGACAAAACTGAAGGGGATTCGCATATAAATATGTATGCATAATTCAGTTCCAGGACTTTACAGAGATGAAAAGGATTCAAAAGATATCTTAAGTAGATAAGAAAAAACAAACATGGATAGTACTTTTTTTAACACACCACGTGATCACCCGAGACTGCGTTGGCATATAAGTTCAAGATCGACGTATTATTTTTTGGGAATGGCTACGTCAGGTAACAACGAAGCAAAAGTAAATAGGATCTGTTGAACCCTACTCTGTGTACAGGCTTTGCAGGCTTTGCAAATAGTCAAGCAGTATGTAAGAAATGTTAAGTCCTTTGTACTGGAAACTTGCATTCTCCCAGTAAGGTCATATATTGTACTACGTTACAAGCCACTGGAGCAATTTTTTGATTGGTGCTTTTGTGAACAAGAAACAATTAACAAGTGGCCCTATCCCATCTCCCCCCTTTCCCCTATCCCATCTCCCCCCTTTCCCCGTCGCGATATAACCTTGAATGGTTGAAAACGACGTTAAACACCAAGTAAAGAAAGAAAGAAAGGCTTTGCAAACGCCACCTGTCTAAGTTTTGAAGTCTACCATAAAGCAACGGAAAAAATGGATTATGGAAAACCTGAGGTTTGATCTTTAGCACATTTTCAGGACTTCAAAAAGCTTTTGCTTGAACCGGTGTGAAAATTATCAATTGTATCGCGAGCTCTATATCTCTCTGCCTCTCTATCTGTT